>NW_021198956.1:0-1287 GCF_002162155.2 Triticum dicoccoides
GATCACGTGATCACTTAGAGGATTAGAGGGATGTCTATCTAAGTGGGAGTTCTTAAGTAATATGATTAAATTGAACTTAAATTTATCATGAACTTAGTCCTGGTAGTATTTTGCAAATCATGTTGTAGATCAATAGCTCGCGTTGTTGCTTCCCTGTGTTTATTTTGATATGTTCCTAGAGAAAATTGTGTTGAAAAAAATGTTAGTAGCAATGTTGCGGATTTGATCCGTGATCTGAGGTTAAATCCTCATTGCTGCACAGAAGAATTATGTCCTTAATGCACCGCTAGGTGACAGACCTATTGCAGGAGCAAATGCAGACGTTATGAACGTTTGGCTAGCTCAATATGATGACTACTTGATAGTTTAAGTGCACCATGCTTAACGGCTTAGAATCGGGAATTCAAAGATGTTTTGAACATCATGGACCATATGAGATGTTCCAGTAATTGAAGTTAATATTTCAAAGCAAATACCCGAGTTGAAGAGATATGAAGTCTCCAACAAGTTCTATAGCTAAAAGATGAAGGAGAATCGCTCAACTAGTGAGCATGTGCTCAGATTGTCTGGGTACTTCAATCGCTTGAATCAAGTGGGAGTTAATCTTCCAGATAAAATAGTGATTGACAGAATTCTCTAGTCACCATCACCAAGTTAGTAGAACTTCGTGATGAACTATAGTATGCAAAGGATGATGAAAATGATTCCCGAGCTCTTCGTGATGTTGAAATCAACGAAGGTAGAAATCAAGAAAGAGCATCAAGTGTTGATGGTTGACAAGATCACTATTTTCAAGAAAAGGGCAAAGGGAAAGAAAGGGAACTTCAAGTAGATTGACAAGCAAGTTGTAACTCCCACGAAGAAGCCCAAAGCTGAACCAAAGCCTGAAACTGAGTGCTTACACTGCAAAGGAAATGGTCACTGGAAGCGGAACTACCCTAAATATTTGGTGGATAAGAAGGATGGCAAAGTAAAAAAAAAAGGGTATATTTGATATACAGGTGTTTGATGTGTGCTTTACTAGTGTTTATAGCAACCCCTCAGTATTTGATACTTGTTCAGTTACTCAAAACGGGAGTTGCAGAATAAACAGAGACTAGTTAAGGGTGAAGTGACGATGTATGTTGGAAGTGGTTCCAAGATTGATATGATCATCGTCGCACACTCCCTATACTTTCGGGATTAGTGTTGAACCTGAATAAGTGTTATTTGGTGTTTGCGTTGAGCATGAATATGATTTGATCATGTTCATTGTAATACGGTTATTCATTTAAGTAAGAGAATAAA
>NW_021198957.1:0-1108 GCF_002162155.2 Triticum dicoccoides
AGTATAGGCTATTTTTAGAGTCCGTATGTGTGGGGAAACAAGAGATAGGGTTGATTTCGGACCCCTCCACCAAGGGCCACGAAATTCCCCCCCTCTTCCTCCATATATACAGCCCTTAGGGCATCGTTTAGACTTTGGGTTTTGTTTAGATTAAAAGTTCGCCATAGCTGCAACTTCGCGTACTTCGTTTGTGTTCAACGACCAGACAAAGGCGTCACAGAACCCCACCTTGATCAATAAAGCTTTCATCTTATATTCGCAATATCCAGATTGCAATCTTAGTTTCTTGCTTGTTCTTCGTTTGCTCGCAGGAAATAGACCCTCGTGGTCAGGTTGATCGTGCTCCGGCGTGGTCAATAACCTCTCGGAGTTGGTTTAGCGATTGCTAAGGCGCGACGTCCTCGCACGTTCGTAGTCGGATCGTCAAAGTCGAATTCCACCAAAGCGATATCCATCATCTCATCGAAAGACGGGACACCTTTGCCCCTATCAAGTGGTATCAGATTTCCAGGTTGCTCGGTGAGATTTTACAGTTTTTCGTAGTTTAGATCGAGTCTGTTCTTCATACCTACAGTCCACGAAAAAGCCACAAAAAAAAATTAGGGTTAGTTCATCATATCCGAACCAATCTGAGCCTTTGCATAATCTTTTTAGGGTTTTGCTTTGTTGAATTTGCGGTTGCATCGTCGTGTCTAGTTGCTGGTCTTAGAGTCTAGTCTTTTAGAGTTTCGAGTTCTGGTCATAAGTTGTCACGCCGCCGCCGCACCATCATCATCACCCCTGTCATCTACCACCACCGCTTATGATGAGGACATCAATACAATTGTTACACCCACAGGCCCTGCTGCTATACATACTAGACCAATTACTAGAGCTCGTGCACGCCAACTAAATTACCAGGTACTTTCGTTTCTTTGTAATGATTCTAATGTTCATGAGAATATGATGCTGCCTAAATTGGATACATTTGTTTTGCTTACAAATGAAGGGCCTAGCTTGGAGAAGGATGAACATTGGAGCAAGAACAAGCATGGAGATGATGGCATGCGCAAGGGAAACAAGAACGGAGTTACAAGTGATGATTTCAGGACTTTGAAGCCACCATAAT
>NW_021198958.1:0-1001 GCF_002162155.2 Triticum dicoccoides
TTAAGGTAACACGTACTGTTCGTGTGCATTTTAGTATCTCTACATATGCTGATTATGTTGATTGTGATGTGGTACCTATGCAAGCATGTTCCTTATTACTTGGTAGACCATGGCAATTTGATAAAAATTCTATACACCATGGTAGAAACAATCACTATACTCTTGTTCATAAGGATAAAAATATTACTTTGCTTCCTATGACTCCTGATTCCATTTTGAAAGATGATATTAATAGAGCTAATAAAGCACAACAGGAGAAGAATAAGAGTGAAAATCAGATTGTGGCAAAAGAATTTGAGCAACAAATGAAGCCTAATAATAAACCATCTAGTGTTGCTTCTGAAATTAAATTGAAAAGTGCATGTTTATTTGCCACCAAATCTGATATTGATGAGCTAGATTTCAGCAAATCTGTTTTCTATGCTTTTGTGTGCAAAGAGGCATTATTTTCATTCGAGGACGTGCCTTCCTCTTTGCCTCCTGCTGTCACTAACATTTTGCAGGAGTTCGCTGACGTCTTTCCACAAGACGTGCCACCGGGATTACCGCCTATTCGAGGGATTGAGCATCAAATTGACTTAATTCCCGGTGCTTCACTGCCAAACCGTGCACCATACCGTACCAATCCAGAGGAGACGAAGGAGATTATGCGTCAAGTACAAGAGCTTCTCGACAAACGTTATATACGCGAATCCCTTAGTCCTTGTGCTGTTCCTATTATTCTAGTGCCGAAAAAGGATGGTACATCACGTATGTGTGTTGATTGTAGAGGCATTAATAATATTACTATTCGTTATCGTCATCCTATTCCTAGGCTAGATGATATGCTTGATGAATTGAGTGGCTCTACAATATTCTCCAAAGTTGATTTGCGTAGTGGATACCATCAAATTCGTATGAAATTGGGAGATGAATGGAAAACAGCATTTAAAACTAAGTTTGGATTATATGAGTGGTTAGTCATGCCTTTTGGGTTAACTAATGCGCCTAGTACTTTCATG
>NW_021198959.1:0-1315 GCF_002162155.2 Triticum dicoccoides
GCCAATATCATATAGCTCCTTTGATCTTCATCTTCGGGGCTCCATGATCATCTTGTCACCGGCATGACACCATGATCTCCATCATCATGATCTCCATCATCGTGTCTTCATGAAGTTGTCACGCCAACGACTACTTCTACTTCTATGACTAACGCGTTTAGCAATAAAGTAAAGTAGTTTACATGGCGTTCTTCAATGACACGCAGGTCATACAATAAATAAAGACAACTCCTATGGCTCCTGCCGGTTGTCATACTCATCGACATGCAAGTCGTGAATCCTATTACAAGAACATGATCAATCTCATACATCACATATATCATTCATCACATCCTTTTGGCCATATCACATCACATAGCATACCCTGCAAAAACAAGTTAGACGTCCTCTAATTGTTGTTTGCATGTTTTACGTGGCTGCTATGGGTTTCTAGCAAGAACGTTTCTTACCTACGCAAAACCACAACATGATATGCCAATTTCTATTTACCCTTCATAAGGACCCTTTTCATCGAATCCGTTCCGACTAAAGTGGGAGAGACTGGCACCCGCTAGCCACCTTATGCACCAAGTGCATGTCAATCGGTGGAACCTGTCTCACGTAAGAGTACGTGTAAGGTCGGTCCGGGCCGCTTCATCCCACAATACCGTCGAAGCAAGATTGGACTAGTAACGGTAAGCATATTGAACAACATCAACGCCCACAACTACTTTGTGTTCTACTCGTGCAAAGAATCTACGCAATAGACCTAGCTCATGATGCCACTGTTGGGGAACGTAGCAGAAATTCAAAATTTTCCTACGTGTCACCAAGATCTATCTATGGAGAGACCAGCAACGAGTAGAAAGAGAGTGCATCTACATACCCTCGTAGATCACTAAGCGGAAGCGTTCAAGTGAACGGGGATGATGGAGTCGTACTCGTCGTGATTCAAATCACCGATGATCAAGTGCCGAACGCACGGCACCTCCGCGTTCAACACACGTACAGCCCGGTGACGTCTCCCAAGCCTTGATCCAGCAAGGAGAGAGGGAGAGGTTGAAGAAGACTCCATCCAGCAGCAGCACAACGGCGTGGTGGTGGTGGAGGAGCGTGGCAATCCTGCAGGGCTTCGCCAAGCACCGCGGGAGAGGAGGAGTACTTGTGAGAGGGGGAGGGCTGCGCCAGAACTTCGTCTTCAGCTCCCATGCGTCTCCCCACTATATATAGGGGTGGAGGGGCTGGTTTCTTGCCCTCCAAGTCCATTGGGGCGTTGGCCAAGGTGGGAGGAAAGAAATCCCATCATTTCCTTCCTCACCGATTGTTATCCCCCCTT
>NW_021198960.1:0-1329 GCF_002162155.2 Triticum dicoccoides
GTGCACGCCAACTAAATTACCAGGTACTTTCGTTTCTTGGTAATGATTCTAATGTTCATGAGAATATGATGCTGCCTAAATTGGATACATTTGTTTTGCTTACAAATGAAGGGCCTAGCTTGGAGAAGGATGAACATTGGAGCAAGAACAAGAATGGAGTTACAAGTGATGATTTCAGGACTTTGAAGCCACCATAATGGGTGCATGAAGCCTTGGACGAAATATACAAGATGCCACTTCATAAATTTCGTCCCGAGGCTATTTTAGGTGCTGCGTCACCTTATTATTGGGCCAGGCCCATGTAATTTCGAAATACATAAGTATAGGCTATTTTTAGAGTCCGTATGTGTGGGGAAACAAGAGATAGGGTTGATTTCGGACCCCTCCACCAAGGGCCACGAAATTCACCCCTCTTCCTCCATATATACAGCCCTTAGGGCATCGTTTAGACTTTGGGTTCTGTTTAGATTAAAAGTTCGCCATAGCTGCAACTTCGCGTACTTCGTTTGTGTTCAACGACCAGACAAAGGCGTCACGGAACCCCACCTTGATCAATAAAGCTTTCATCTTATATTCGCAATATCCAGATTGCAATCTTAGTTTCTTGCTTGTTCTTCGTTTGCTCGCAGGAAACAGACCCTCGTGGTCAGGTTGATCGTGCTCCGGCGTGGTCAATAACCTCTCGGAGTTGGTTTAGCGATTGCTAAGGCGCGACGTCCACGCACGTTCATAGTCGGATCGTCAAAGTCGACTGCCACCAAAGCGATATCCATCATCTCATCGAAAGACGGGACACCTTTGCCTCTATCAAGTGGTATCAGATTTCAAGGTTGCTCGGTGAGATTTTACATTATTTCGTAGTTTAGATCGAGTCTGTTCTTCATACCTACAGTCCATGAAAAAGCCACAAAAAAAATTAGGGTTAGTTCATCATATCCGAACCAATCTGAGCCTTTGCATAATCTTTTTAGGGTTTTGCTTTGTTGAATTTGCGGTTGCATCGTCGTGTCTAGTTGCTGGTCTTAGAGTCTAGTCTTTTAGAGTTTCGAGTTCTGGTCATAAGTTGTCACGCCGCCGCCGCACCATCATCATCGCCCCTGCCATCTACCACCACCGCTCCGAATCCGTATCCATATACCACCACCAATCCGTGTCCATATACCACCACCGATCCATATCCATATACTACCACCGCTACCACCACCGCTGCCATATACCACCACCATATAACCACCACCAATCCGAGTTCCTTGCTTATTAGGGTTGTTTTCGAGATCCATCTAGTTTCCGATTCGTGTTTCCTTGCCGGAGTAGGTTTCGGAAAAAAAA
>NW_021198961.1:0-1492 GCF_002162155.2 Triticum dicoccoides
AACTTTTAATCTAAACAAAACCCAAAGTCTAAACGATGCCCTAAGGGCTGTATATATGGAGGAAGAGGGGGGGAATTTCGTGGCCCTTGGTGGAGGGGTCCGAAATCAACCCTATCTCTTGTTTCCCCACACATACGGACTCTAAAAATAGCCTATACTTATGTATTTCGAAATTACATGGGCCTGGCCCAATAATAAGGTGACGCAGCACCTAAAATAGCCTCGGGACGAAATTTATGAAGTGGCATCTTGTATATTTCGTCCAAGGCTTCATGCACCCATTATGGTGGCTTCAAAGTCCTGAAATCATCACTTGTACCTCCGTTCTTGTTCCCCTTGCGCATGCCATCATCTCCATGCTTGTTCTTGCTCCAATGTTCATCCTTCTCCAAGCTAGGCCCTTCATTTGTAAGCAAAACAAATGTATCCAATTTAGGCAGCATCATATTCTCATGAACATTAAAATCATTACCAAGAAACGAAAGTACCTGGTAATTTAGTTGGCGTGCACGAGCTCTAGTAATTGGTCCAGTATGTATAGCAGCAGGGGCTGTGGGTGTAACAATTGTATTGGTGTCCTCATCACAAAGGCTCAGATTGGTTCGGATATGATGAACTAACCCTAAATTTTTTTGTGGCTTTTTCGTGGACTGTAGGTATGAAGAATAGAATCGATCTAAACTACGAAAAACTGTAAAATCTCACCGAGCAACCTGGAAATCTGATACCACTTGATAGAGGCAAAGGTGTCCCGTCTTTCGATGAGATGATGGATATCGCTTTGGTGGAAGTCGACTTTGACGATCCGACTACGAACGTGCGAGGACGTCGCGCCTTAGCAATCGCTAAACCAACTCCGAGAGGTTATTGACCACGCCGGAGCACGATCAACCTGACCACGAGGGTCTGTTTCCTGCGAGCAAACGAAGAACAAGCAAGAAACTAAGATTGCAATCTGGATATTGCGAATATAAGATGAAAGCTTTATTGATCAAGGTGGGGTTCTGTGACGCCTATGTCTGGTCGTTGAACACAAACGAAGTACACGAAGTTGCAGCTATGGCAAACTTTTAATCTAAACAAAACCCAAAGTCTAAACGATGCCCTAAGGGCTGTATATATGGAGGAAGAGGGGGGAATTTCGTGGCCCTTGGTGGAGGGGTCCGAAATCAACCCTATCTCTTGTTTCCCCACACATACGGACTCTAAAAATAGCCTATACTTATGTATTTCGAAATTACATGGGCCTGGCCCAATAATAAGGTGACGCAGCACCTAAAATAGCCTCGGGACGAAATTTATGAAGTGGCATCTTGTATATTTCGTCCAAGGCTTCATGCACCCATTATGGTGGCTTCAAAGTCCTGAAATCATCACTTGTAACTCCGTTCTTGTTCCCCTTGCGCATGCCATCATCTCCATGCTTGTTCTTGCTCCAATGTTCATCCTTCTCCAAGCTAGGCCCTTCATTTGTAAGCAAAACAAATGTATC
>NW_021198962.1:0-1212 GCF_002162155.2 Triticum dicoccoides
CAACGAATGTCTTGCCTTCGGATCTGTGATAGAAGGTGTACCCAACAATTTCCTTTGGGTATGAAGACGCACTTCTCCGATTTGGGTTCGAGCTTATCAGGATGAAACCTTTTTCACATAAGCATCGCAGCCCCAAACTTTAAGAAACAACAGGTTAGGTTTACTGCTAAACCATAGTTCATACAGTGTCGTCTCAACGGATTTAGATGGTGCCCTATTTTAAAACGTGAATGCAGCTGTCTCTAATGCATAACCCCAAAACGATAGTGGTAAAGAGATATCATAGATCGCACCATATCAAATAAAGTGCGGTTACGACGTTCGGACACACCATAACGATGTGGTGTTCCAGGTGGCGTGAGCTGTGAAACTATTCCACATTGTTTTAATTGAAGACCAAACTCGTAACTCAAATATTTGTCTCCGCGATCAGATCGCAGAAACTTTATTTTCTTGTTACGATGATTTTCCACTTCACTCTGAAATTCTTTGAACCTTTCAACTATTTCAGACTTATGTTTCATCAAGTAGATATACCCATATCTGCTCAAATCATCTTGTGAAGGTCAGAAAACAACGATGCTTGCCACGAGCAACAGCACTCATTGGATCGCATACATCGGTATGTATTATTTCCAACAAGTCAGTAACTCGTTCCATTGTTCCGAAGAACGGAGTTTTAGTCATCTTGCCCAAAAGGCACGGTTCGCAAGCATCAAATGATTCATAACCAAGTGATTCCGAAAATCCATCTTTATGGAGTTTTTTCATGTGCTTTACACCGATATGACCCAAACGGCAGTGCCACAAATAAGTTGCACTATCATTATTAACTTTGCATCTTTTGGCATCAATATTATGAATATGTGTATCACTACGATCGAGATCCAATGAACCATTTTCATTGGGTGTGTAACCATATAAGGTTTTATTCATGTAAATAGAACAACAGTTTATTCTCTTACTTAAATGAATAACCGTATTGCAATAAACATGATCAAATCATATTCATGCTCAACGCAAACACCAAATAACATTTATTTAGGTTCAACACTAATCCCGAAAGAATAGGGAGTGTGCGATGATGATCATATCAATCTTGAAACTACTTTCAACACACATCATCACTTCACCCTTAACTAGTTTCTGTTTATTCTGCAACTCCCGTTTCGAGTTACTACTCTTAGCAACTGAACCAGTACCAAATACCGA
>NW_021198963.1:0-938 GCF_002162155.2 Triticum dicoccoides
GACTGCCACGTGATTATGACGCAATTGCTTCCGATTGCTTTGAGGGGGCTCCTGCCGGAAAATGTTCGAGTAGCCATTGTGAAGCTATGTGCATTCCTCAATGCAATCTCTCAGAAGGTAATCAATCCAGAAGATCTACCACGGTTACAGAACGATGTGATCCAATGTCTTGTCAGTTTCGAGTTGGTGTTCCCGCCATCCTTCTTCAATATTATGACGCACCTCTTGGTTCACCTAGTCGAAGAGATTTTCATTCTCGGTCCTGTATTTCTACACAATATGTTCCCCTTCGAGAGGTTCATGGGAGTATTAAAGAAATATGTTCGTAACCGTGCTAGGCCAGAAGGAAGCATCGCCAAGGGCTATGGAAATGAGGAGGTAATTGAGTTTTGTGTTGACTTTTTTCCTGACCTTAAGCCGATTGGTCTTCCTCAATCGCGGCACGAGGGGAGACTAAGTGGAAAAGGCACGATCGGAAGGAAATCAACGATATGTATGGACGGTCATTCTCTGACTGAAGCACACCACACTGTACTGACCAATTCCAGCTTGGTGGCTCCGTACTTTGAGAAACACAAGAATATTTTACGCTCGGACAACCCGGGGAAGCCTGAATCCTGGATTAGGAAGGCCCACATGGAGACTTTCGGCAGTTGGTTGAAAAAACATTTAATGAATGACAATGATGTTGTAGATCAGCTGTACATGTTGGCCAAGACACCATCTTCGACTATAACGACTTTCCAAGGGTACGAGATAAATGGGAATACATTTTACACGATCGCCCAAGATAAAAAGAGCACCAACCAAAACAGTGGTGTCCGCTTTGATGCAGCAACCGAGAATGGGCAAAAGGTCACATATTATGGTTACATAGAGGAGATATGGGAACTTGACTATGGACCCTCCTTTAAGGTCCCTTTGTTCCGGTGCAAATG
>NW_021198964.1:0-1214 GCF_002162155.2 Triticum dicoccoides
TCACAAATATCATCAGAATCAGTACAAGGAGCCTGGGAGTCGGACGGACCTGCGTCGAGGTTGCAGGTGGTGGCCCACTGTGAGGCCTTCTCCGCTGCAGTCGGCGAGGCCCCCTCCAGCTGGAAAGCCACCTCGAGCCGAGCGCTCTTCCGGGCCGACGTGACCGGTGTGGAGGCTGAACGGGGGCGGCCCCTGGACTTGCGAGGCCAAGAAGACGCGGGCGAGGGGGCCACTGCGGGCCCGGGATCTAGGGGAGCAGGCGCCAAGGAGTCCTCACGGATGTGCACCAGAGACATGAGCCACGGGGAGGAAGGAGGACGCACATCCAGGCTCACCCAGCTGTCCCCGCACCCCTCCTCATCAGACGATGACAACGGAGCAGGGAGGAAGGTAGGGGGTAGGGTAGCACCAGGTGGGAGGGTAGCAGCCTCATCAAGCATGGCTGCGATGGCCTTGACGTCCTCAGGCTCCTCCCCGACGCAGTCGTTGCGGGAGCCGAGCCCCAAATAGTGGGTGGACGAGGGGTGGGAGGAGCCGGCTGGGGTGAAGCATCACCAACGTCCGTCGAGTCGTCGTCGGAAGCCTCAGAGCGGGGCGAGCGACTGCAGGAGCGACGAGGGCTGCCCCGAGGAGCAGCGCCCCCTCCTGGGCCCGGCTCAAGGTCGGCTCTGCCCTCAACATCCAGGCTGAGGGGATCAGTGGGAGTCCCACCCTCAACCGAGATACAGAGATCGTAACCGACGTTGTTAAAGAACATTTGAATCATCATCTTGAGCTTGGAGGGGTCAAGTGACTTGATCTGCACCTGAGCGGCAGGGCCCTTGGCCAGGAAGGGACCATCGACAGCCACAAACTTGCCCCACAGATGAGACATGCCACGGATGACTCCCTCCTCCTTGGCATTAGGCAGGAGCCCACAGATCTGCACCCACATCGTGGACAGGGTGGCCACCGCGAGGGGGTCCACCGACGGGACCGAGATGCGGACGAAGAGCTGGTTGAGGGCCAGCATGAGCCTAGCGTTGTGGGTGCCATAATGGAGATTGACCGGGTCGGGGAAGATCATGGTGAACTCCCGGTCTGAGATCGGGGTCACCTCCCAATCCCAGCCCGGGTTGAACAGGTAGCGAAGCTCCTCAAAAATGA
Source organism: Triticum dicoccoides (assembly GCF_002162155.2). Classification (NCBI taxonomy): domain Eukaryota; kingdom Viridiplantae; phylum Streptophyta; class Magnoliopsida; order Poales; family Poaceae; genus Triticum; species Triticum dicoccoides. Next base: position 1,147 of record NW_021198964.1, read on the forward strand.
AGGCCGGGGACGCCATCTTGCCATCCAAGACCGAGATGAGAGTAGTCATGGGCGGGTTGGCCCGGGCT
>NW_021198965.1:0-1644 GCF_002162155.2 Triticum dicoccoides
TCACAAATATCATCAGAATCAGTACAAGGAGCCTGGGAGTCGGACGGACCTGCGTCGAGGTTGCAGGTGGTGGCCCACTGTGAGGCCTTCTCCGCTGCAGTCGGCGAGGCCCCCTCCAGCTGGAAAGCCACCTCGAGCCGAGCGCTCTTCCGGGCCGACGTGACCGGTGTGGAGGCTGAACGGGGGCGGCCCCTGGACTTGCGAGGCCAAGAAGACGCGGGCGAGGGGGCCACTGCGGGCCCGGGATCTAGGGGAGCAGGCGCCAAGGAGTCCTCACGGATGTGCACCAGAGACATGAGCCACGGGGAGGAAGGAGGACGCACATCCAGGCTCACCCAGCTGTCCCCGCACCCCTCCTCATCAGACGATGACAACGGAGCAGGGAGGAAGGTAGGGGGTAGGGTAGCACCAGGTGGGAGGGTAGCAGCCTCATCAAGCATGGCTGCGATGGCCTTGACGTCCTCAGGCTCCTCCCCGACGCAGTCGTTGCGGGAGCCGAGCCCCAAATAGTGGGTGGACGAGGGGTGGGAGGAGCCGGCTGGGGTGAAGCATCACCAGCGTCCGTCGAGTCATCGTCGGAAGCCTCAGAGCGGGGCGAGCGACTGCAGGAGCGACGAGGGCTGCCCCGAGGAGCAGCGCCCCCTCCTGGGCCCGGCTCAAGGTCGGCTCTGCCCTCAACATCCAGGCTGAGGGGATCAGTGGGAGTCCCACCCTCAACCGAGATACAGAGATCGTAACCGACGTTGTTAAAGAACATTTGAATCATCATCTTGAGCTTGGAGGGGTCAAGTGACTTGATCTGCACCTGAGCGGCAGGGCCCTTGGCCAGGAAGGGACCATCGACAGCCACAAACTTGCCCCACAGATGAGACATGCCACGGATGACTCCCTCCTCCTTGGCATTAGGCAGGAGCCCACAGATCTGCACCCACATCGTGGACAGGGTGGCCACCGCGAGGGGGTCCACCGACGGGACCGAGATGCGGACGAAGAGCTGGTTGAGGGCCAGCATGAGCCTAGCGTTGTGGGTGCCATAATGGAGATTGACCGGGTCGGGGAAGATCATGGTGAACTCCCGGTCTGAGATCGGGGTCACCTCCCAATCCCAGCCCGGGTTGAACAGGTAGCGAAGCTCCTCAAAAATGAAGGCCGGGGACGCCATCTTGCCATCCAAGACCGAGATGAGAGTAGTCATGGGCGGGTTGGCCCGGGCTTTGGGGAGGTCCATCTGGAAGAAGCCCAGGTCATCCAGCGCATAGCGAAACAACCCAAGAGCGCCAATGGACTGGTGGTCAGGGCAAAGCGCCGCGGGATGGTCCGTCTTCTTGCAGAGGAAGCACGTCGGGGGTTGAGTGCAATCCATCTGGCAGTGTCCGGCAACCCCACAGTTGAAGCAGGTGGCCATGGCCACAACTGAGGGAGGCGCCGCCACTACCGTCGGGTTAGTGATCGAGGACGCCGGGGTACCTGGCTGTGGTTGGGCGCCCCGCTTCTTCTTCTTGGCGAACGCCCCCCGACCGTTGCGGTTGTTGTTGTTGTTGAGGCTGGCCGGGGGGAACTGGGCTTGGCGCCGGGGTGGGTCATAGCGCCGGGGAGGGGGAGGCATCCGGACGCTCGAACTGGGGGGGAGCGGGAGTGGCGGGG
>NW_021198966.1:0-4732 GCF_002162155.2 Triticum dicoccoides
GTTTCGAAGAAAAGGAATATCAAACGGAGTCCAAACGGAATGAAACTTTCGGGAACGTGATTTTCTCACCGAATACAACTCAGGAGACTTGGACCCTACGTCAAGCCAACTAACAGGAGACCACGAGGTAGGGGCACGCCTGCCCCCCCAGGCGCGCCCTCCACCCTCGTGGGCCCCCTGTTGCTCCACCGACGTACTTCTTCCTCCTATATATATCCACGTACCCCCAAACGATCAGAACAGGAGCCAAAACCATAATTCCACTGCCGTAACTTTCTGTATCCATGAGATCCCATCTTGGGGCCTGTTTCGGAGCTCCACCGGAGGGAGCATCGATCACGGAGGGCTTCTACATCAACACAATAGCCTCGCCGATGAAGTGTGAGTAGTTTACTTCAGACCTACGGATCCATAGTTAGTAGCTAGATGGCTTCTTCTCTCTTTTTGGATCTCAATACAATGTTCTCCCCCTCTCTTGTGGAGATCTATTCGATGTAATCTTCTTTTTGCGGTGTGTTTGTTGAGACCGATGAATTGTGGGTTTATGATCAAGTCTATCTATGAATAATATTTGAATCTTCTCTGAATTCTTTTATGTATGATTGGTTATCTTTGCAAGTCTCTTCGAATTATCAGTTTGGTTTGGCCTACTAGATTGATCTTTCTTGCAATGGGAGAAGTGCTTAGCTTTGGGTTCAATCTTGCAGCGTCCTTTCCCGGTGACAGTAAGGGCAGCAAGGCACGTATTGTATTGTTGTCATCGAGGATAACAAGATGGGGTTTTCTTCATATTGCATGAGTCTATCCCTCTACATCATGTCATCTTGCTTAAGGTGTTACTCTGGTTTTAACTTAATACTCTAGATGCATGTTGGATAGCGGTCGATGAGTGGAGTAATAGTAGTAGATGCAGGTAGGAGTCGGTCTACTTGTCTCGGACGTGATGTCTATATACATGATCATACCTAGATATTCTCATAACTATGCTCAATTTTGTCAATTGCTCAACAGTAATTTGTTCACCCATCGTAGAATACTTATGCTCTCGAGAGAAGCCACTAGTGAAACCTATGGCCCCCGGGTCTATCTTTATCATATTAATGTCCTACTACTTAGTTATTTACTTTGCTATTTAGTTTGCATTTATTTTACTTTGCATCTTTATCATAAAAATACCAAAAATATTAACTTATCATATCTATCAGATCTCACTCTTGTAAGTGGCCCTATAGGGATTGACAACCCCTATTTGCGTTGGTTGCGAGGATTTATTTGTTTTGTGCAGGTATGAGGGACTAGCGCGTAGCCTCCTACTGGATTGATACCTTGGTTCTCAAAAACTGAGGGAAATACTTACGCTACTTTGCTGCATCATCCCTTCCTCTTCGGGGAAAACCAACGCAGTGCTAAAAGAGGTAGCATATACCCATCTTGGATGCCTATCATATTGGGACTAATTTCATAACCAAAACAAATTACCATGTTGTTCTAAAGGACTCTCAAAATAATATAAGTGGAGCATGAGAGATCAATAATTTCTATAAAATAAAACCACCACCGTGCTCTAAAAAGATATAAGTGAAGCACTAGAGCAAAATCATCTAGCTCAAAAGATATAAGTGAAGCACATAGAGTATTCTAATAAATTCTGATTCATGTGTGTCTCTCCCAAAAGGTGTGTACAGCAAGTATGATTGTGGTAAACTAAAAAGCAAAGACTCAAATCATACACGACACTCCAAGCAAAACACATATCATGTGGTGAATAAAAATACAGCCTCAAGTAAAGTTACCGATAGACGAAGACGAAAGAGGGGATGCCTTCCGGGGCATCCCCGAGCTTAGGCTTTTGGTTGTCCTTGAATTTTACCTTTGGGTGCCTTGGGCATCCCCAAGCTTATGCTCTTGCCACTCCTTATTCCAAAATCCATCAAATCTTTTCCCAAGTAATAGTGAGTTTTCTCATCATGAGTAAAAAGGGTAGCAATATCATTCTCTTAGTAAGATGTGCCACAACAGTTTCAGTTTCATAACCATGGAAAGGATCAGATTCAACCAAAGTAATTAACTCTAGTTCAATAGAGAATTCCCAATCCTTATCATCAATAAAGATAGGCGAAGTAGCAAACTTATGATCACATTTCATTCTAGCATTCGGAGATTCTTCTTTATACTTGCATAATAATTTCTCTAGATCATCCTTATCCTTACAGGCAATTATATCTCTAGTTGTCTCTTCATTCAGAACATAACCTTTCGGTACCTTAGGCAATTCATATCTAGGAAGGCTAGTTCTAGCAGGTGTTTTAGGAGTTCCAGTTTTAAGCTCATCATCAGATTCAACAACATCATGTTGTATTACTCTAGCAATTTGTTTATCAAGAAATTCACCAAGTGGCACATCATCATTATCAAGCAAGGTACTAGCATCATCATAAGTATCATCCATAGCAGAAGTAGCATCATCAATAACTTGTGACATATCAGAACTAATATCATGTGGTGGTGTTGCAAGTTTACTTATAACAGAAGGTGAATCTAAAGCAGAACTGGATGGCAGTTCCTTACCTCGCCTCATCTTTGAGGGAAATATCTTAGTCTTAGCGTCCTTCAGATTCTTCATAGTGATAAATTGATAATAATACCAAGTGACTCAAAAAATATAGCTATCCTCCCCAGCAATGATGCTAGAAAAAGGTCTTGATAACCCACAAGTATAGGGGATCGCAACAGTTTTCAAGGGTAGAGTATTCAACCCAAATTTATAGATTCAACACAAGGGGAGCCAAAGAATATTTGAAGGTATTAGCAGCTAAGTTGTCAATTCAACCACACCTGGAGATTAATTATCTGCAGCAAGTAATCAGTAGAAAAGTAATATGATAATTTTGATAGTAATGACAACAGTAACAGTAATGGTAATAGTGATAGCAGTAATTTTGTAGCAAGTGTAATAGTGATGATAGCAGTAGTAACTTAGCAAGAACAATATAGGATAAATTCGTAGGCATTGGATCAGTGACTTGTTGGGTGATATTCATCATGTGGCAGTTATAACCTAGGGTGATATGGCACTAGCTCCAGTTCGTCAATATAATGTAGGCATGTATTCTGTAAATAGTCATACGTTCTTATGGAAAGAACTTGCATGACATCTTTTATCCTACCCTCCCGCGGCAGCGGGGTCCATACTGGAAACTAAGGGATATTAAGGCCTCCTTTTAATAAAGAATCGGAACAAAGCTTTAACACATAGTGAATACATGAACTCCTCAAACTACGGTCATCACCGGGAGTGGGCCCGGTTGTTGTCACTCCGGGGTTGCCAGATCGTAACACGTAGTAGGTGACTATAACTTGCAAGATCGGATCTAAAACATGGATATAATGATGATAACATAAATGGTTCAGATCTGATTTCATGGCACCCGGGCCCAAAGTTACAAGCATTAAGCATAGCAAAGTCATAGCAACATCAATCTAGGAACATAGTGGATACTAGGGATCAAGCCCTAACAAAACTAACTCGATTACATGATGAATCCCATCCAACTCCTCACCGACCAGCGAGCCTACGAAGGAATTACTCACTCCTGGTGGGGAGCATCATGGAATTGGCGATGGAGAAGGGTTGGTGATGACGAAGAACGAAGATACCCCTCTCCAAAGCCCCAAACGAACTCTAGATCTGGCCTCCCGATGAAGAACAGGAGGTGACGGCGGCTCCGTCTCGTGGATTGTGATAATTCTTTCTCCCTGATTTTTTCTCCGAAAATACGATTTTATAGCGTTGGAATCAGGGTCTGCGGGGCCACCAGGTGGGGACAACCCACCTGGGCGCGCCAGGAGAGGGGGGCGCGCCCTGGTGGGTTGTGCCCACCGAGGTGCCCCTCTCCGGCAGGTCTTGGCTCCATAAATTTTTATTATTGATATAAAAAATCCTCGCAAAGTTTTGTTCCATTCCGAGAACTTTTATCTCTGCACAAAAACAACACCATGGTAGTTCTGCTGAAAACAGCATCAGTCCGGGGTTAGTTTCATTCAAATCATGCAACTTAGAGTCCAAAACAAGAGGAAAAATGTTAGGAAAAGTAGATACGTTGGAGAAGTATCAACTACTAGTTATCTTCTATGCATGTCAGATATAATTGCGCACATTGATATATCCACAAGAACCTCGTGGAGCAATGTAATGGCCAACAAACTTGACATCAATGATATCCAATTTGATGGAATAGTTAAAGGCAGTTCTTCAGAAGAGTTGCAGAAAGATGATGAATCGTATACACCCCACAAGGTCCTTTCTCTAACTTGGACCGTGATATGGGTACATCATGCATACAATCTCCTGGAGTGCATCTACTCTATTTCAATGCCATGTGCTTAGTGTGCTGATCATACATGTAAATATGTCATGCCTTCCTGTTTTTCAGTACCTATTCCATTCATGATAACATGTTCTCAAATTCAAGTATTGTCATTCTACAGTGTCGTAATGCCATCTTCTTAGTTTGGTCATCATGCTTCTAAATATCTCATGCATTGTTATTCATCAGTATGTACTCCATCCGTCTACCATGCCATGTTTTTTACATTGAAGTGTTGTTCTACTGGTTTGTTGCAATGCCATCTTAGTTTCCCCATCGTACACGCATATGTTTCCTTCATATTTTTATGTACCTATTCCTGCTATCATACGGTTTTACATTCAACTAGTGTTTCTTTTACTCTG
>NW_021198967.1:0-1163 GCF_002162155.2 Triticum dicoccoides
GTCACTTTTGGCTCAAGAGAAGATAGAGTCCAAGTCTCTCACGTTCTGGATTCAGATTCGGACTGCACAGACATACCTGACTCAAAACGCACACAAGTTTTTCATACGGACTCCGAATTGGGTGATTCTTTTTTTGTTGGAAACTAGATTTCGTGCACTTTCCAACCCAATTGGAATCACCTTCAAATTCGTCCGGAGCGTTGAGTTGTGGACGAAACAATCTGATGCTGCAGCAGAATCCGAGTCAAACTACAAGTCCAAAGGTGTTACATCACCTCCACTTGGGCCCATTGGCCTTGTACGACCTAGATTTAGTTTTAGGCTGCCTTGGGACGTCCTCCCACCTCCTTGGCCGCCACCCCTTGCTCCTATATAAGTAGATCCATCTAGTAGCTTTTCCTTGGGATTTGTTTAGTTAAAAGTTAGCCATTGCAACTTCGTGTACTTCGTTTGTGCCCAACGACCAGACCAAGACCGCTTACGGATCCCCACCATTATCAATACCTCATATATATTTGCAATATTCAGATTGCTTTATTATATTCTTGCTCGTTCTTCGATTGCTTGCAGGAATAGACCTTCGTGGTCAGGCTGACCGTGCTTCCGGCATCGTCAGTAACCTCAGGAGATTGGTTTAGCGATTGCTAAGGCACAATGTCGTGCACGTTTGTAGTCGGATTGTCAAAGTCGTCTCCACCAAATCGATAGTTATCATCTCATCGAAAGATCGGGACCCTCGCCTCTATCATATAGGTATGAATGACAGATGCGATCTAAACTATGAAAAACTGTAAAATCTCACCGAGCAACCTGAAAACTGATACCACTTGATAGAGGCGGGGGTGTCCCGATCTTTCGATGAGATGATAACTATCGATTTGGTGAAGATGACTTTGACGATCCGACTACAAACGTGCACGACGTTGCGCCTTAGCAATCGCTAAACCAACTCCGAAAGGTTATTGACCACGCTGGAGCACAATCAACCTGACCACGAAGGTCTATTCCTGCAAGCAATCGAAGAACAAGCAAGAATATGATAAAAGCAATCTGAATATTGCGAGTATATATGAAGTATTGATAAAGGTGGGGATCCGTAAGCGGTCTTGGTCTGGTCGTTGGACACAAACGAAGTACACGAAGTTGCAATGGCTAACTTTTAA
>NW_021198968.1:0-1821 GCF_002162155.2 Triticum dicoccoides
CCCTTCGGGATTAGTTTTAAACCTTAATAATTGTTATTTAGTGCCAGCTTTGAGCATGAACATTGTATCGGGATCTCGTTTAATTCGAGATGGCTACTCTTTTAAATCTGAGAATAATGGTTGTTCCATTTTTATGAGAGATATGTTTTATGGTCATGCTCCTATGGTGAATGGTTTATTCTTTATGAATCTCGAACGTGATGCTACACATGTTCATAATGTGAGTACCAAAAGAAGTAAGGTTGATAATGATAGTCCCACATACTTGTGGCACTGCCGCCTTGGTCACATAGGTGTCAAACACATGAAGAAGCTCCATGCTGATGGACTTTTAGAGTCTCTTGATTATGAATCATTTGACACGTGCGAACCATGCCTTATGGGTAAAATGACCAAGACTCCGTTCTCAGGAACAATGGAGCGAGCAACCGACTTATTGGAAATCATACATACTGATGTGTGCAGTCCGATGAGTGTTGAGGCTCGCGGTGGCTATCGTTATGTTCTCACCCTCACTGATGATTTAAGTAGGTATGGGTATATCTACTTTATGAAACACAAGTCTGAAACCTTTGAAAAGTTCAAGGAATTTCAGAGTGAGGTTGAAAATCAACGTGACAGGAAAATTAAGTTTCTACGATCAGATCATGGAGGAGAATACTTGAGTCACGAGTTTGGGGCACACTTAAGAAAATGTGGAATAGTTTCACAACTCACGCCGCCTGGAACACCTCAGCATAATGGTGTGTCCGAACGTCGTAATCGCACTCTGTTAGATATGGTGCGATCTATGATGTCTCTTACCGATTTACCGCTTTCTTTTTGGGGCTATGCTTTAGAGACTGCCGCATTCACTTTAAATAGGGCTCCGTCGAAATCTGTTGAGACGACACCGTATGAATTATGGTTTGGGAAGAAACCTAAGCTGTCGTTTCTAAAAGTTTGGGGATGCGATGCTTATGTCAAGAAACTTCAACCTGAAAAGCTCGAACCCAAGTCGGAAAAATGCGTCTTCATAGGATACCCAAAAGAAACTATTGGGTACACCTTCTACCTCAGATCCGAAGGCAAGATCTTTGTTGCCAAGAATGGGTCCTTTCTGGAGAAAGAGTTTCTCTCGAAAGAAGTAAGTGGGAGGAAAGTAGAGCTTGATGAAGTATTACCTCTTGAACTGGAAAATGGCGCAACTCAAGAAAATGTTCCTGAGGTGCCTGCACCGACTAGAGAGGAAGTTAATGATCAAGATACTTCTGATCAAGCCCCTACTGAAATTCGAAGGTCCACAAGGACACGTTCCGCACCAGAGTGGTACGGCAACCCTGTCTTGGAAATCATGCTGTTAGACAACGACGAACCTTCAAACTATGAAGAAGCGATGGCGGGCCCGGATTCCGACAAATGGCTGGAAGCCATGAAATCCGAGATAGGATCCATGTATGAAAACAAAGTATGGACTTTGACTGACTTGCCCGTTGAGCGGCGAGCCATAGAAAATAAATGGATCTTTAAGAGGAAGACAGACGCGGATGGTAATGTGACCATCTATAAAGCTCGGCTTGTCGCTAAGGGTTATCGACAAGTTCAAGGGGTTGACTACGATGAGACTTTCTCACCGGTAGCGAAGCTGAAGTCCGTCCGAATCATGTTAGCAATTGCCGCATTCTATGATTACGAAATATGGCAAATGGACGTCAAAACGGCATTCCTTAATGGTTTCCTTAAGGAAGAATTGTATATGATGCAGCCGGAAGGTTTTGTCGATCCTAAGAATGCTGACAAAGTGTGCAAGCTCCAACGCTCGATTTATGGGCTGGTGCAAGC
>NW_021198969.1:0-623 GCF_002162155.2 Triticum dicoccoides
TGGGCCGTTTCATGGACTATTACTCACTGTTTTGGGGTCCCGAAGTGGTTTCCATGGTTAACGAACCATGTGGTGCGTTTATGTGTCGGTCATCAACACTGACAGTTTAGGCCGATTCTGGCCCGTTTCTTTGATTATTACTCACCGTTTTCGGGTAACGAAGCAATTTCCATAATTGTTGAACCCCAAGGTCCGCTTACGTGTCGGTCATCCACACTGGCAGTTTTGGCCAATTGTGGCCCATTTCATGCACTATTACTCATTGTTTTGGGGTCCTGGAGTGGTTTCCATGGTTAACGAACCCTGTGGTGCGTTTATGTGTCGGTCATCGACACTCGCAGTTTTGGCCGACTCTGACCCGTATCTTGGATTATTACTCACTGTTTTGGGGTCCCGAAGAGATTTCCATAGTTGTTGAAGCCTAAGGTGCGCTTACGTGTCGGTCATCAAGACTGGCAGTTTTGGCCGATTCTGGCCCGTTTCATGGACTACCACTCACTATTTCGGGGTCCCGGAGTGGTTTCCATGGTTAACAAACCCTGTGGTGCATTTACGTGTCGGTCATCAACACTGGCAGTTTTGGCCAGTTCTGGCCCATTTCTTGGATTACTCACTGTTTTCGG
>NW_021198970.1:0-1841 GCF_002162155.2 Triticum dicoccoides
GGAACCGTTCCGATTGCTAGAAGACCTTATAAGATGGCACCCCTAGAACTAGCCGAGCTTAAGAAACAACTCGATGAATCCTTGAAAAAGGGTTTCATCCGCCCTAGTTCATCTCCGTGGGCTTGCCCCGTCCTATTCGTTAAGAAGAAGGATGGTACGGACCGAATGGTTGTAGATTACCGGCCGGTCAATCTGGTCACAATCAAGAACAAATACCCGCTTCCCAGGATCAACGATCTGTATGATCAGCTCGCTGGATCCTCAGTCTTCTCCAAGATGGATTTGAGGTTGGGCTACCATCAAATCAAAATCAGAAACGGGGACATTCCTAAAACGGCCTTTGTTACTCGTTACGGCCAATACGAGTACACCGTCATGTCCTTCGGTTTAACCAACGCTCCAGCCACTTTTTCTCGGTTAATGAACTCAATCTTCATGGAGTATTTGGATAAATTCGTCGTAGTTTATCTCGATGATATACTCATATACTCCAAGAACGAGGAAGAACATGCCGAACATCTAAGGCTAGTGTTGCAGAAACTTCGAGAGCATCGCCTTTATGCCAAATTTTCTAAATGTGAATTCTGGTTATCAGAAGTGACCTATCTGGGTCATGTAATATCTGGTAAAGGTATTGCTGTTAACCCTGAGCGAGTTCAAGCTGTCCTTGACTGGACTCCACCCGAATCGGTCAAGCAAGTTCGGAGTTTTCTAGGCTTAGCGAGCTATTGCCGTCGCTTTGTCGAGAACTTCTCCAAAGTTGCTAAACCCCTAACCGAACTCCTCAAGAAAGATAAGAAGTTCGAATGGACCCCACAATGTGAGCACAGCTTTCAGGAACTGAAAAGACGCCTGACTTCTGCTCCTGTGCTGGTACCACCAGACTTCTCCAAAGACTTTGTTATCTACTGCGACGCCTCGCGACAAGGACTAGGTTGCATTCTCATGCAAGATCGACACGTAATTGCCTACGCCTCACGGCAATTGCACCCACATGAGGAGAATTATCCTACTCATGATCTAGAGCTTGCAGCCGTAGTCTATGCACTTAAGACCTGGCGACATTACCTTCTCGGTAATCGTTGCGAAATATTCACTGATCACCAAAGTCTGAAGTACATCTTCACCCAACCGGATCTGAATCTCAGGCAAAGACGTTGGGTTGAATTGATCACAGACTTCGACTTAGGAATAACCTATACCCCAGGGAAAGCCAACGTTATGGCTGATGTGCTAAGTCGTAAATCTTATTGTAACAACCTGATGTTACAACAAAGTCAACCGCTTCTCCATGAGGAATTTCGGAAGCTTAACCTTCACATTGTTCCTCAAGGTTTTCTCTCCACCTTGGTGGCAAAACCTACCCTTACGGATCAAATCATCAAAGCACAGAAGGTAGATCCGGGAATCTCCCGCATCAAGAGGAACATTCAGAAAGGAATTGCGAATTGTTTCTCCGTTAATGATCAAGGAGTCGTATACTTCGGGGATCGATTAGTAGTTCCCAAAGTGCGCAACCTAAGGCGATTAATCCTTAAGGAAGCCCATGAATCTCCTCTCACCATTCATCCCGGTAGTACTAAAATGTATCAGGACCTACGCCAGAGGTTCTGGTGGACTAGGATGAAGAGAGAAATTGCTCAGTATATTGCCAATTGCGACGTCTGTCGTCGTGTAAAAGCAGAGCATCAACGGCCTGCTGGCACCCTTCAACCCTTAGCTATTCCTGAATGGAAATGGGATAAAATTGGTATGGATTTCATTACCGGTTTTCCCAGGACCAAGAGAGGGAATAATGCTATCTTCGTCGTGGTCGATCGTCTTTCCAAAGTAGCTCATTT
>NW_021198971.1:0-1795 GCF_002162155.2 Triticum dicoccoides
TGCTACACACATGTGAACATGTTGTCCCAGACAAGCATGACCACATGGTAGTCTTATAATAAAACACTACCGAGTTCTGGGGGGAAACCATCATCGAGGATATTGAAGTATTGTGCACTTAAATTAGACTTCTTTACCTAGAACAAGTCAATCAGTGGCTTGGTGTGCTAGGAACACATATAGAATGGAGGCGGCCAACCTACCAAACCATAGAATACTTCGCACATATGCATGACCAACTTGGGATGATTCCAGAGGAGCAAAAACAAACTTTCTCGAATTCACGGCGGCAACTTACATCAAATGCACGTGAATCAAAGGAAGTCACTTCTTTCATCCAACATACACTTCATGAACAGGGCATGAAGAAAATGCTTATACAAGTTTCCAACACTAGCTTAATGTTCAACAAAATCATGGAGGAGATAAGGATGTTGTCAATGGACTCCACAACAATTCATCCAGGTTTCCATATAAGAGGATTTCCATAGTTAAGTGAACACGGTGATAGCATTGGTCAGACCAAAGAATATAATGGTGTATGCTCGAGGAAAACCACGAGTAAGACAACATTACGAGCATCGTTGGTTCTGACTTGATTTGACGATAGCCCACACTCAAATCAAAGGATTGATAAGACAATAGGTCCAGCAACTGATCACAGGGACCAACCAATGAAGATATCATCTTTCTTGAAAACACACCAATACCAGGATATCCCTTTGAAAAGAACTAGGTTAGGTAAGCTTTTATCTTCCAACTCTCCAAGTTGTCGTTTAGCTTAACCAACTAGCTCAGAGGTATCCAACACGAGTTCTTGGAGAAAAGGTGGTTTACAGGAATAAACCAACTTGATCACGAGCTCAACATAGCGGTCAGGCGACAACCTGGTGATACTTCCGAGAAGAAATTCAGAATATCATGAACCACCGGTATGTTACTAAGCTCGAGAACAATCTTGCTTTTCAGGGCAAGATGATATGATCAAATGAGCGAGGACTTGACAAAATCCTAACTCATCAATCAAAGAGTGCACCAGGAAATAAGGACTAGGTAGCACAATCTATCTTAGAATGGTGATTCAATAACCAACATGCTAAGAATGAGAATATTGTCCATTTACTACCAAGTAACAAGGTTGCTAGGAGTATTGATTTCACACATCACGATTCACTTGTCGACATTCCGGTTACAATAACACAAGAACCGAGGAATGAGCAATGATGGCAAGAAGTATCACTGTACCAAGAGTTCATAGGGTGGTGTGCAATTCCTATAACATTCCCGATGAAAAGATGGTAATACTCCAAGGTAGAGCAGAACAAAAGCTGAATTAGCAATTTGATCTGCGAAGCACAATTGCTTTGACCCAATCCTAGATATGGATGAGGTACTGGAGTTTGTTTCTCCTAGTCATTCCGGAATAGAATGGCTGGACAGACCACAAGAGTAATAGGCATCGATGAACAAATGCACACATAATCTTGACTATCAACTGATAGACGAGGGTTAGAAGACAAGTAAAGAGGGACAACTCAAAGGAACATACGATTTTCCGAGTTGTGGATGCATGGTTTAGCATGTCGAATGAAATTCAACATATTTCTTCCGGATAACCCATGCAGAAAGGTAGAACTGGCAGAGCCACAATATAGTATGGAGAACCCATCGAGAGCACTCCTGTTGTGATATTTCAGTTCAACGAGGAACTTCTGCCATAAGTAGTTCATGGTATTTGGAAGAAGAAGATACCACAGACTTCAAGGACTATCGCAAAGGTTACTAATATCCTAAA
>NW_021198972.1:0-782 GCF_002162155.2 Triticum dicoccoides
CAATACGGTTATTCATTTAAGGAGAATAATGGTTACTCTGTTTATTTGAATAATACCTTCAATGGTCTTACACCTAAAATGAATGGTTTATTAAATCTCGATCGTAGTGATACACATGTTCATGCCAAAAGATAGTAATGATAGTACCACCTACTTGTGGCACTGCCACGTAAGTCATATCGGTATAAAACGCATGAAGAAGCTCCATATTGATGGATCTTTGGGCTCACTCGTTTTTGAAAAGTTTGAGACATGCGAACCATGTCTATTGGTGTATATGCATGAAGAAACTCCATGCAAATGGACTGTTTTGACTCACTTGATTTTGAATCACTTGGGACATGCAAATCATACCACATGGGCAAGATGACTGAAAAGCCTCGTTTTCAGTAAGATGGAAAAAGAAAGCAACTTGTTGGAAGTAATACATTTTGATGTGTACAGTCCAATGAGTGCTGAGGCATGTAGTGGATATTGTTATGTTCTTACTTCACAGATAATTTGAGTGGATGTTGAGTACATTTACTTGATGAATCACGAGTCTGAATTATTGAAAGGTTCAAGTAATTTCAGTGTGAAGTTGAAAGATCGTCGTGACAAGAGGATAAAAGATCTATGATATGATCATAGAGATGAATATCTGAATCACGAGTTTGGCACAGAATTAAGACATTGTGGAAATTGTTTCACAACTGATACAGCCTGGAACACCATAGTGTGATGGTGTGTCCAAACGTCATAGTTGCACCCTATTGGATATGGTGCATACCATGATGTCTCTT
>NW_021198973.1:0-2705 GCF_002162155.2 Triticum dicoccoides
GCTTTACTTAGCATAAACACTAATTAAAACACAATCATAACATTAGCATAATTGTGCAAACACTCAAAAATAGGAAGCAAAAAGGAAAAATAAATTGTATTCATTGGGTTGCCTCCCAACAAGCGCTATAGTTTTACGCCCTTAGCTATGCATAAAGCAAGGGTCTAAGTTTTGTCATCTTTGTTCTTAATTCCCTTAGAGGTGTTTTCATCATGGGTCTTTGTAAAAACAACATAAAACATATTATCCATAGAAACCTTAGCATTATTAAGTTTCCCATTATCATAACCACATTGCTTTACGACAACAATCCAAGAGTAGTGTTGATTAACATTGTTGAAAACTTGTTGAATTACATCTAGAATGGGCACTTCCTTTTTAAGATTCTAATCAAAGATTTTATTATCCCCAAGAAAATGTCTTAAAGCATAATCACTAGTGTAAGTAATTTCATATCTCAAAACTATTACTAAGAATCAAGTTTACTTTGTCCAATGATCTTCAAGAAGGGTTTTTTTATATCCTTCTTGGGTATCTATCACTTTGGAACTAATTTTCATATGTTGCTTTTGATAAGGTCAAACAAATATAAGTGAAGATCATGAGCATAATTTTTCTTTCTCTCAAAATAATTAAAGTGAAGCAAGACAGACAATTTCTTGAAAGTTTTACTAACTCTAAAATAAATCTAAGTGAAGCAAAAGAGCATTTGTTCAAAAACACTAAAGCACACCGTGCTAAAAAAGATATAAGTGAAGCACTAGAGCAAGTCCATAGCTCATAAAAAATTTAAGTGAAGCATAGAGAGAAATTCTAACAAGTCATAACATAATTTTGGCTCTCTCAAATAGGTGTGTCCCGCAAGGAATCAAGACTTAAAACACAAAATGAAACAAGCAAAAATTATGATACATGATGCTCCCAGGAAAACACATTGTATGTGTTGAATAAAAATATAGCTTCAAGTAAAATACCGATGGTCGGTAGAAGAAAGAGGGGATGCCACTCAGGGGCATCCCCAAGATTATTTGCTTGCTCGCTTTTGGATAATAGCTTGGGATGCCGGGGCATCCCCAAGATTGGGCTCTTCTTGCTCCTTATTCCTTCATCCATCGTAAGATAACCCAAGACTTGAAAACCTCAATCACACAAAAATCAACAAAACCTTCGTGAGATCAGTTAGTATAAGAAAATAAATCACTACTATAAGTGTTGTATCAAACCAATTCATATTTTGTTCTTGCATTATATCTACTATATTACAACTTTTCTATGGCAAAAACTCATCAAAGAAAACCATACATCCATCAAAACAAGCACACAATGCAAAGAAAATAGAATCTGTTAAAAAATAGAATAGTTGTAGTAATCTAGGTGTTTCGAATACTTCTATGACTCAAAAAATTATGAAACATCAGGACGACCTAAGCAATTTTTTTTGATCTACTGCAAAAATGAATCGGTATTTTATCGCTCTCTGGTTAAAAATGAGAATTATTTTCGCGAGTGCAAAAAATATGTTTTTTCAGCAAGATCAAACAACTATCACCCAAGAAGATCCTAAAGGCTTTACTTAGCATAAACACTAATTAAAACACAATCATAACATTAGCATAATTGTGCAAACACTCAAAAATAGGAAGCAAAAAGGAAAAATAAATTGTATTCATTGGGTTGCCTCCCAACAAGCGCTATAGTTTTACGCCCTTAGCTATGCATAAAGCAAGGGTCTAAGTTTTGTCATCTTTGTTCTTAATTCCCTTAGAGGTGTTTTCATCATGGGTCTTTGTAAAAACAACATAAAACATATTATCCATAGAAACCTTAGCATTATTAAGTTTCCCATTATCATAACCACATTGCTTTACGACAACAATCCAAGAGTAGTGTTGATTAACATTGTTGAAAACTTGTTGAATTACATCTAGAATGGGCACTTCCTTTTTAAGATTCTAATCAAAGATTTTATTATCCCCAAGAAAATGTCTTAAAGCATAATCACTAGTGTAAGTAATTTCATATCTCAAAACTATTACTAAGAATCAAGTTTACTTTGTCCAATGATCTTCAAGAAGGGTTTTTTTATATCCTTCTTGGGTATCTATCACTTTGGAACTAATTTTCATATGTTGCTTTTGATAAGGTCAAACAAATATAAGTGAAGATCATGAGCATAATTTTTCTTTCTCTCAAAATAATTAAAGTGAAGCAAGACAGACAATTTCTTGAAAGTTTTACTAACTCTAAAATAAATCTAAGTGAAGCAAAAGAGCATTTGTTCAAAAACACTAAAGCACACCGTGCTAAAAAAGATATAAGTGAAGCACTAGAGCAAGTCCATAGCTCATAAAAAATTTAAGTGAAGCATAGAGAGAAATTCTAACAAGTCATAACATAATTTTGGCTCTCTCAAATAGGTGTGTCCCGCAAGGAATCAAGACTTAAAACACAAAATGAAACAAGCAAAAATTATGATACATGATGCTCCCAGGAAAACACATTGTATGTGTTGAATAAAAATATAGCTTCAAGTAAAATACCGATGGTCGGTAGAAGAAAGAGGGGATGCCACTCAGGGGCATCCCCAAGATTATTTGCTTGCTCGCTTTTGGATAATAGCTTGGGATGCCGGGGCATCCCCAAGATTGGGCTCTTCTTGCTCCTTATTCCTTCATCCATCGTAAGATAACCCAAGACTTGAAAAC
>NW_021198974.1:0-1816 GCF_002162155.2 Triticum dicoccoides
AATGAGGTGCGGTTTTCGCCCACACGATCGTGATCGAACGCTCTAGGACATGGAGCAGAGTTTGGTGGGTTTTGGGCCAAATTTGGGGGGTGTTGGGCTGCAACACACACGAGGCCTTTCCGGTCCCTCGGTTAACCGTTGGAGTATCAAACGAAGTCCAGATGACCCGAAACTTGACAGGCGGTCTACCGGTAGTAAACCAAGGCCGCTTGGCAAGTCTTGGTCCAATCCGGAAATGTTTAAACCCCACACACGAAAGAAGACTAGAAATGACCACCGGAGGAGAACGAAGCGCCGGAATGCAAAACGGACAACGGGGAAAATGCTCGAATGCATGAGATGAACATGTATGCAAATGCAATGCACGAGAAGACATGGTAAGAGATGCATGAAAACGAAAACAACACACGGAGACAAAGACCCGAACCCAAGAAATAAATATAACTTGACACCGGAAACGGCAAGAGTTGGAGTACAAATAGGGAAATTATATCTGGGGCGTTACAACACTCCACCACTACGAAAAGATCTCGTCCCGAGATCTAGGACTGAAAAAACTCCGGGTACTCAGAACGGAGGTGATCCTCGCGTTCCCAGGTGGCTTCACGGTCGGAATGGTGAGACCACTTAACTTTGAGAAATTTGATTGACTTGTTGCGAGTCTTGCGTTCAGTCTCTTCAAGAATAGCAACTGGGTGCTCACGATAAGAGAGATCTTCTTGGAGCTCAATGTCCTCGAAGTTGACGGTGCGGTCAGGAGTCTTGAAGCACTTTCGAAGCTGAGAGACATGGAACACATCATGAACATTTGCAAAGTTTTAAGGAAGCTCGAGTTGATAGGCGAGGTCGCCTCTCTTGCTGACAATCTTGAAAGGTCCCACGTATCTAGGGGCAAGCTTCCCTTTGATACCGAAGCGACGAGTACCTTTCATGGGAGAGACGCGGAGGTAAACATGATCTCCGATCTCGAAAACCAGATCACGGTGCTTACTATCATAGTAGCACTTCTGGCGGGATTGAGCTGCTTTGAGGTTATCACGAATGACTTTGCACATTTCTTCTGCTTCTGTGATTAAGTCATTACCCAACAGCTGACGTTCACCGGTTTCAGACCAGTTGAGAGGGGTACGGCACTTCCTGCCATATAGAATTTCAAAGGGGGCCTTGCCCGAACTTGCTTGAAAGCTGTTGTTGTAAGAGAATTCAGCATAAGGAAGACAATCCTCCCACTTCATGCCGAAGGAGATCACACAAGCCCTGAGCATATCTTCAAGAATTTGGTTGACACGCTCGACTTGACCGCTTGTTTGAGGATGGAAAGCTGAGCTGAAGCGGATGTTGGTGCCCATGGCTTTCTGAAAAGAATCCCAAAACTTGGAGGTAAAAATGCTGCCACGGTCTGAAGATATCACTTGAGGAATACCGTGCAGAGAGACAATGCGAGAGGTATAGAGTTCCGCCAATTGAGCTGCAGTGATCGACTCTTTGATAGGCAGAAAGTGAGCCACTTTGGTGAGCTTGTCGATGACAACAAATATAGCATCATTGCCACGCTTGGACTTTGGAAACCCAGTCACGAAGTCCATTTCAATGTGGTCGAACTTCCATTCTGGAATGGCAAGAGGTTGGAGGAGACCTGCTGGCCTTTGGTGTTCTGCCTTCACTCTTCTGCAGACATCACATTCATTCACGAATTGAGCGATCTCGCGCTTCATTCGAGTCCACCAATAAGCTTGCTTGAGATCCTGATACATCTTCGTACTACCAGGGTGGATGGAGAGGAGAGAGTTGTGAGCCTCGTTCATGATCATCTTAC
>NW_021198975.1:0-1869 GCF_002162155.2 Triticum dicoccoides
GTTTTAGTTGCATTAGCCCAACACACATTCATTTTGCCATGTCATGATCATGCATCATATTGTGCATTGCATTGATTGTGTTCCCTTCTGTGTTGCCGGTATTTGTCCCCTCTCGATAGACGTGATACCGATGATGTGATCGTTGACACTGATGAAGACTCAATGTTATCTTCAGAAGTGCCAGGCAAGCAAAACCCCCTTGTTCATTCCGATACAATCCTACTCTCTCGCTCCTGCTCTCTTTTACTGCATTAGGACAACAACGATTCATCTGTTACTTGCTGCGGTAGCTGAACCCCTTTATCCTTTGCATGACCTGTCATTGCCACAGTAAATAGATGAAACCCACTAGCATGAGTAGGAGTTGTTTGAGCCCTGATGTGCCTACTCATTCATGTTTGTTTGTCATGCCTGCTATTGCTTAGAGTTGAGTCAGGTCTGATTCATCGGGGATGAATCAGAGGTGTGTGAACATGTCCTACGGTGTGTGAGCTAAGCGTGTGAACACGATTTGATAAAGGTAGCGGTGAGAGGCCATGTAGGAGTACATGGTGGGTTGTCTCATTGCAGCCGTCCTCAGGAACTGAGTTCTGTGTTTGTGATCCATGATTCAGCTACTACCACGCATTGGGCCCGAAACCAATGGACCCTCTCGGCTTCTTAATCACCCTTGTTCTCTGTCCAGGAGTTGCAAGTAGTTTCTGGTGTTTGTAGTATGCTGGAGGCCGTGCGCAGCGCTGACCGTAGGGGTGGGCTGTGATGCGGTAGGCACGTGGCACGGTGTACCGGGCGCCCGTTTGGTGACTCGGGAACCCTGTTCACATCGTTTGGGGCTGTGAGCGAAACTCCGGCCGGATCTCCTCATGGATGGAACCCGAATAGGCGATAAACCTGGACTAGAGACTTGAGTGTTCAGGTAGGCCGTGGCCGACACCCACGTTGGGCTTCCGCTTGAAGGTTGCCGAGTACATGTCGTGTAAACGGCGGTAAGTGGTGAGAGTGTGTGTGAAGAAGTACACCCCTGCAGGGTTAACCTAATCTATTCGAATAGCCGTGTCCGCGGAAAAGGACTTCTGGGTTGCTTATATCAGTTCATAGACAAGTGAAAGTGGATACTCTAAAATACGCAAGATAAGCGTGAGTGCTATGGATGGCGTTCTCGTAGGGAGACGGGAGCGGATCCATAGTGGTGTATTGATATGGTGAATATGTGGACTCGTGTGCGCCACCTCAAAAAAGTTACTCGCAGTCGTAGTTCAGGATAGCCACCGAGTCAAGCTGGCTTGCTGCAGTTAAACCCCACCATCCCTTTGTTGATAATGATGCATATGTAGATAGTTCTGATGTAAGTCTTGCTGGGTACATTTGTACTCACGTTTGCCTATTTTATGTTTTTGCAGAGAGACTTCAGTCTCACTAGTATTTCCGCGTGGTCTTCGACGTTTAGCTTGTTACCTCAGCTACGATCTTGTGCCTCGGCAGGATTTGGTAGATAGTCAGGCTTCTCAGCCTTTTTCATTTATAGATGTCTGTACTCAGACATGATAGCTTCCGCTTGTGCTTTGATTTGTATGCTCTGATTGTTGGGTCATGAGACCCCTGTTTGTAATATCTCGCTCCTCGGAGCCTAATGAATAAACTACTTGAGTCGTAGAGTCATTTTGTGATACCATGTTGTATTGCACATATCGAGCATATTGTGTGTATGTTATTGAAATGCTTGGTATGTGTGGGATCTGACCATCTAGTTGTTTATCTTTAGTAGCCTCTCTTACGGGGAAATGTCTCCTAGTGTTTCCACCGAGCCATGGTAGCTTGCTACTGCTCCGGAACACTTAGGCTGGCCGGCATGTGTCCTTCTTCGTTCCT
>NW_021198976.1:0-828 GCF_002162155.2 Triticum dicoccoides
CGCCCGCCCTCAACGCCGCCGGCCGGCCTCGCTGCCCTCAACGCCGCCGGCCGGCCTCGCTGCCCTCAACGCCGCCGGCCGGACTCGCCGCCCTCAATGCCGCCCCCAATCCACCTCGGGCCGCCGGCCTCGCCGCCCTCAACGCTGCTCTACAGAGAGCGATGATCGAGATCGTGGAGAGAGAGAGAGAGAGAGAGAGAATTTTTTTTGTTCTTTTTAATTTTAACTAGTTAATTAGTTTAACAAAAACGGTAAAATAACTTAAAACTTGATAATTAACAAAAAAAACCGTAAAATTTGATAATTAACAAAAAAAACGTATATACGGAGAGGGGGCGGCGAGGGGGGCGGCGATGCGCGCGGTGTTTTTTTTAGGGATCGAGAGGGGACGGCGAGGGTTATAAATGTGTGTTGTCCTCGCCTCCCTCTCCGTGACGCCGTCGTCTGCCGCCCCGTCTCGCGCTCTACCACGACACCCTCTCCCACCCCTTCCTCGCCCCCTCCTTTTGCCACCGCCCTTTCGCCACCGCCACCGCCACCGCCCCCCTTCTTCACTTAATTAATTTGTTTTTACTACATGTTTTCAGGACTGACATAATGGCGGACGATAGAGCTGACCCGATTATGGACAACTATGATCCGGACGGTGAAGCACATATGTTCGGCATCATAAACGGCGATATTCTATATGTGCCGACCGGACAAGAAGAAGATGATATCTCTTCTTATCTGAACCTTGACGGTGAAGATGAAGGGCGCCGTCAGCAAGATGATGCCGAACAAACGTCGATAAACGACGATCTTCAAATGGAAGTAGCAACCACCTCC
>NW_021198977.1:0-1522 GCF_002162155.2 Triticum dicoccoides
CATCCTCAAACAAGCGGTCAAGTCGAGCGTGTCAACCAGATTCTTGAAGATATGCTCAGGGCTTGTGTGATCTCCTTCGGCATGAAGTGGGAGTATTGTCTCCCTTATGCTGAATTCTCCTACAACAACAGTTTTCAAGCAAGTTCGGGCAAGGCCCCTTTTGAAATTATGTATGGCAGGAAGTGTCGTACCCCTCTCAACTGGTCTGAAACCGGTGAACGTCAGCTTTTGGGTAATGACTTAATCACGGAGGCAGAAGAAATGTGCAAAGTCATTCGTGATAACCTCAAAGCAGCCCAATCCCGCCAGAAGAGCTACTATGATAGTAAGCACCGTGATTTGGCTTTTGAGATCGGAGATCATGTTTACCTCCGTGTCTCTCCTATGAAAGGTACTCGTCGCTTCGGTATCAAAGGGAAGCTTGCCCCTAGATACGTGGGACCTTTCAAGATTGTCAGCAAGAGAGGCGACCTCGCCTATCAACTCGAGCTCCCTTCAAACTTTGCAAATGTTCATGACGTGTTCCATGTCTCTCAGCTTCGAAAGTGCTTCAAGACTCCTGACCGCACCGTCAACTTCGAGGAGATTGAGCTCCAAGAAGATCTCTCTTATCGTGAGCACCCAGTTGCTATTCTTGAAGAAACTGAACGCAAGACTCGCAACAAGTCAATCAAATTTCTCAAAGTCAAGTGGTCACACCATTCCGACCGTGAAGCTACCTGGGAACGCGAGGATCACCTCCGTTCTGAGTACCCGGCGTTCTTTCAGTCCTAGATCTCGGGACGAGATCCTTTCGTAGTGGTGGAGTGTTGTAACACCCCGGATGTAACTTTCCCAATTTGTACTCTAACTCTTGCCGTTTCCGACGTTAAGTTAATTTATTTCCACGGGTTCGGGTTTTGTCTCCGTGTGTTGTTGTCGTTGTCATGCATCTCATATCATGTCATCATGTGCATTGCATTTGCATACGTGTTCATCTCATGCATTCGAGCATTTTCCCCGTTGTCCGTTTTGCATTCCGGCGCTTCGTTCTCCTCCGGTGGCCATTTCTAGCTTTCTTTCATTTGTGGGGATTAAACATTTCCGGATTGGACCGATACTTGCCAAGCGGCCTTGGTTTACTACCAGTAGACCGCCTGTCAAGTTTCGTACCATTTGGACTTTGTTTGGTACTCCCACGGTTAACCGAGGGACCGAAAAGGCCTCGTGTATTTTGCAGCCCAACACCCCTCCAATTTGGCCCAAAACCCACCTAACTCTGCTCCATGTCCTAGAGCGTTCGATCATGATCGCGTGGCCGAAAACCGCACCTCATTTGGACTCTCCTAGCTCCCTCTATGCCTATATATACACCCCCCCATTCCAAATCCGCGGATCCTCTCCCCCCTAACCCTAAAAATCCCAGATCCGCCGCTCCGGACGTGTCCGGGCGGAGCCGAACAACGTCCGCCGCCACCGCCGCCCAACCAGGACGCGCCATGTGGCGCCCGGCGCCCGCCGCCGCCGCGGCCCGCAGGGGCCC
>NW_021198978.1:0-785 GCF_002162155.2 Triticum dicoccoides
GCGAGCGCTCGGGGCTCGGCTGTTCGATGAAGTGGACAGCGGCGGAGCTCCTGGACACGGTGAGACGGCGTGGGGTGGTCGGAGGGCGTGGCTACGGCGAGGGGGTGGCGGCGATGGCGTCGGCCATGGCTGGGGCGTGCGAGGGGGAGGAGCTGGAGAGGAGAGGGGGTGTCTGGGGGGTTCGGGGAAGAGAGGGAGGCCGATCCTCGACGTCACCTGGCGAGGGGAGCGGCGAGGCGGCGAGCAGGTGCGTGGCGCACGCCGCGGTCGCCGTCGGGCACTTGCCTGCCTGCCTGGCCGGCAAGCAGCTCGCTGGAGCGGTGCTGGGCTGGGCCGGTAGGTGGGCCGGGGCAGGCGCCAGGTAAGTTTTTTTCATTTTCTTCTGTTTTCTGTTTTTCTAATACTTCTGCAACTTTGTTGAATTAAATAAAATACCTAGGCAACTTCAAAAATCACCAAATCACTCCTGGTCCATAGCTGGATTATTTCCAACATGAAACATTTTAGTTTGGAGGTATTTGAGCATTTAAATATTTTATATAATTTTAAATGCCCAAATTCAAATATTTATGAATTAATTCAAAAACCCTAAGATGGCCTAGGAAAATGTGCACCACTTTTGGCAGAGGTTCTGAACCAAGACAAAAATGATGGACATTTTAGAAGGGCATTTCAGGTTCATTGAAAATTATTTTAGTAAACCCTAGTTGGTTTCAGAGGGGACTGGGGGTTCTGTCATCCCCATTTCAAGTTTCTGATGAAAGAATAAACATGATGCAACACTC
>NW_021198979.1:0-2198 GCF_002162155.2 Triticum dicoccoides
GGAGGTTAATGTCCAGCTAGGACAGGCGGTTGTGCAACCCAGACATTTTGAGTATGTGCTCACTGACAGAACTATTTTCCTCCATCTTACAACTATAGAACTTGTCGGAGACTTCATATCTCTCGACCCGGGCATGAGCTTGGAAAACTAGTTTCAGCTCCTCGAACATCTCATATGCTCCGTGTTGCTCAAAATGCTTTTGGAGCCCCGGTTCTAAGCTGTAAAGCATGCCGCACTGAACGAGGGAGTAATCATCAGCGCGAGACTGCCAAGCATTCATAATGTCTTGGTTCTCTGGGACGGGTGCATCACCTAGCGGTCCTTCTAGGACATATTGTTTCCTGGCTGCTATGAGGATGATCCTCAGGTTCCGGACCCAGTCCAAATAATTGCTGCCATCATCTTTCAGCTTGGTTTTCCCTAGGAATGCGTTGAAGTTCATGTTGACATGAGCGTTGGCCATTTGATCTACAAGACATATTTTGCAAAAGTTTTAGACTAAGTTCATGATAATTAAGTTCATCTAATCAAATTATTTAATGAACTCCCACTCAGATCAGACATCCCTCTAGTCATCTAAGTGTTACACGATCCGCGTCGACTAGGCCGTGTCCGATCATCACGTGAGACGGACTAGTCATCATCGGTGAACATCTCCATGTTGATCGTATCTTCTATACGACTCATGTTCGACCTTTCGGTCTCTTGTGTTCCGAGGCCATGTCTGTACATGCTAGGCTCGTCAAGTTAACCCTAAGTGGTCTGTATGTGTAAATCTGTCTTACACCCGTTGTATGTGACCGTAAGGATAGATCACACCCGATCATCACGTGGTGCTTCAAAACGACGAACTTTAGCAACGGTGCACAGTTAGGGGGACACTTTCTTGAAATTATTATAAGGGATCATCTTATTTACTACCGTCATTCTAAGTAAACAAGATGCATAAAACATAATAAACATCACATGCAATTATATAGTAGTGACATGATATGGCCAATATCATATAGCTCCTTCGATCTCCATCTTCGGAGCTCCATGATCATCTTCGTCACCGGCATGACACCATGATCTCCATCATCATGTTCTCCATCATTGTGTCTTCATGAAGTTGTCACGCCAACGACTACTTCTACTTCTATGGCTAACGCGTTTAGCAATAAAGTAAAGTAATTTACATGGCATTCTTCAATGACACGCAGGTCATACAAAAAAATAAAGACAACTCCTATGGCTCCTGCCGGTTGTCATACTCAGCGACACGCAAGTCGTGATTCCTATTACAAGAACATGATCTCATACATCACAATATATTATTCATCATTCATCACAACTTCTGCCCATATCACATCACATGACAATTGCTGCAAAAACAAGTTAGACGTCCTCTAATTGTTGTTGCATCTTTTACGTGGCTGCAATTGGGTTCTAGCAAGAACGTTTTCTTACCTATGAATAACCACAACGTGATCTTGTCAACTTCTATTTACCCTTCATAAGGACCCTTTTCATCGAATCCGCTCCAACTCAAGTGGGAGAGACAGACACCCGCCAGCCACCTTATGCAACTAGTGCATGTCAGTCGGTGGAACCGGTCTCACGTAAGCGTACGTGTAAGGTTGGTCCGGGCCGCTTCATCCCACAATACCGTTGAAGAAAGATAAGACTAGTAGAGGCAAGCAAGTTGATAAGATCTACGCCCACAACAAAATTGTGTTCTACTCGTGCAATAGAGAACTATGCATAGACCTAGCTCATGATGCCACTGTTGGGGAACGTTGCAGAAAATTAAAATTTTTCCTACGGTTTCACCAAGATCCATCTATGAGTTCATCTAAGAAACGAGTCATGGGAGAGAGATTGCATCTACATACCACTTTGTAGATCGCGCGGAAGCGTTCAAAAGAACGGGGTTGAAGTAGTCGTTCTCGTCGTGATCCTATCACCGGAGATCCTAGCGCCGAACGGACGGCACCTCCGCGTTCAACACACGTACGGTCAGCGTAACGTCTCCTCCGTCTTGATCCAGCAAGGGGGAAGGAGAGGTTAATGATGATGGCTCTAGCAGCAGCACAACGGCGTGGTGGTGGTGGAACAGCAGCACTACGGCAGGGCTTCGCCAAGCACGTGACGGAGGAGGAAGAGGTGTAGCAGGGGGAGGGGGCGCCAGGACTTTAGGGTGCGGATGCCCCCCTCCC
>NW_021198980.1:0-1801 GCF_002162155.2 Triticum dicoccoides
TTGTCTTCTTGGCGCTGGGCAGCTGGATCATGGCGTTCCTAGGTGAGTGACGGAGTGTGAGTGTGAGACTGGGAATATTTCATTTTATTTGGATGCTGGCGGAGCAAAATCCGTAACTATACTATACATGTGAATGTGATGTGTGTGCACGGCAGAGGGGTATTGCTGGTCACGGACGGCGGAGCGGCAGGCGTCACGGATGCGTGCACGCTACCTGGCAGCGGTGCTCCGGCAGGACGTGGAGTACTTCGACCTCAAGGTGGGGTCAACGGCAGACGTGATTGCCAGCGTCTGCCGGAATGCAAAATGTGTGCCATGGCTAACCCATTGTGCACGATTAAGAAAAGCGAACAGTCTGCGAGACCAGGCAAACACTTCCTTTGACAAACCCACGGGCGTTAAGTAATGACAACTAACATGATTTTTCTGGGAGAATTGTGAGCATTATTTGGAACACAGTTGAGATAAATGAGTTCTGCTCGATGAAGGAAAACACTGCACACGCTTTGCTAAAACCAACCCGTGTGTGATAAATTGTGACAGCCAGGGGCGGACGAGTAGGGGCCTCCCCCCCCCCTCCCCCCCACAACGATCGACAATTTTAGCAGGAGCGACGAGTAATTACCAACGAGATTAGACGATCAATATACGTACCCCCCTTCCCCCCTATACTCGAATCCTGGCTCCACCACTGGTGACAGCACACTTGATTATATGGGAAGATATATGTGCTCTAGGGACGCGGCTCGTCTGACATACGGCCCACACACTAACGTGTGGGCCCGGACCCACCCGTCAGCAGCCCAACGGCAGGGGGCCGTACGCCAGGGGATCTGGCTCCGTGCTCTAGTGGGTTCACAATTAAATTAAACAATTGTGTGGGTTGAAGGGAAACAGCCACACAATTCTTTGCAGTGCATCATGTGGAAGTGCCGCACATGGTTTACCATAACCAACAGTGTGAGATGTTCACAATGTCTCGCACGAGTGGTTAAGAATAACCGTGTTTATACGCGTCATCTTGTGCCATGTTCCATCGAGGTATCCACAAACACGCTGACTTCCTTGCCTACCCACCGCACATGCGTCGTGTCCACCCGGGTTCGATGCCACCTCGGTGCCCTCATTTTGCATATAAGTAAAATAAAAAGAATCTTATTATTTGGTTTTTCCGTAACTAGTATAAACTATTTTAATATACAATTTTAAGAAATGCATTTGAGCACCTATCACTCTGTACCAGAAGAAAATGTTTTTCAGTAGGGGCCGGGAAATCTCGAATTTTTCCAAAATGCATATTTTAATGGTAATAGATTTTTTTTACGGACTTTGCAATCAAATTTTAACATTTTAATGAACAATTTTAAGAAATGTCATGAACATATTTAAAAGTTGAACAATTTTGAATGACACGATGTATTTTTTTCAATACTATGAATAGTTTTGAAATTGCTTGAACAATGCTTTTACATTTCATGATTATATTTTTAATGGGCAGTAAAATTTTCTCTAAAATTTATGTAATGTAATATTTGGAAAATAAAGTAAAAATAAATAAAGAATGTAACAAACCATTTAACAATTAATCGGCAGGCCCACTACTGACCCTTTGAGGCAGGGCAATTGTCCGTCTTGCAATAAGCGAGATGTAGACGCTTCCGCTGGTGGATGAAGGAAAATGGGCCGCTAAACATCAAGCAGAGTGAAAATGGGTCATCGTCACAATAGCTCTCTACTAATCCCCGAAGAACCTAATCCTGATTTTGATTGAACGGACTTGCTTACCAGGAGAAGAACCTGA
>NW_021198981.1:0-2269 GCF_002162155.2 Triticum dicoccoides
AGGAGGACGGGCACGCGCCCGGCGCGCGCGGCCACGCGCCCCGGCCACCTCCTCCCTGCCTGGCTGCCTCCTCCTCCCCTGGTCGCCTCCCGCGACGCCACGCAGCCCCTGGCTCCCTCTCTCACTCTCCTCGCTCCTTCCCTCCGTCCCTATCCCCCTCTGCCCCCTCTCCCTCCCGCGACCGAACGGAGCTCGTCGTCGCCGACGTCGTTCGCCGTAGCCACCGTGCTCCTCACTGCCACCCGAAGTACCCAGGAGATCCGCCTCGACCACCTCTTCCTTCTCGCCGAGAAGCGCACCGCGGGAGCCCCTGCAACGTCGCCACCGCCGTCTTCTTCAACCTCGGGACCGCCGGCCATCTTCGTCAAATTCGTCGGCTCCGGTGCCTCCCCGAGCTCCCCGAGGCCACCGTCGCAACCCCTGTGAGCTACTCTTCCATTCCCCCTCCTCCTCGCGCTCGTTCCCATACCCTAGCCGCCTTTTCACCGGAGCCGATTGCTCCTCGCCGCCGGCCATGGCGTGGCCGTGGCCACAGCCACCGCAGCTCGCTCCTGAGCCCACCCGCGTGCTCACCGCAACCTCATGAACCCAAAGCACTTAACCATTCGTCCTCCCGTGCACTGCAGCGCCGGTCCCGCGAAACCCCGAGCTCCGGCCGCCGCCTCGGGCTCCATTCCGGCGAACCCCGGCCACCCCCGCACCTCCCGTTGGTCCCCCTAGATGCGCACGGGCGCGGGCTACCTCCTGGTGCCCTTGGCGCGTCGATCCGATGCCCCTAGCGCAAGTCCGGCGTTTCCCCGCCGTGCGGAATGGTCGCCGCCGGCGAAACTCCGGCGACTGCCGATGTGGCACGCCTAATTAGCACTAATGACCACACTAAACACCCCCACAGCCACTGACAGTGGGCCCCACCCCTGGTCAAACCCCAGTCAGCGCTGGGTTTGACCGGGATTAGCACCTGTGTCACTGACGTGTGGACCCCACACGTCAGGTTTGACCTGGACGGCGCTCGTTGACTCGCTGACGTCATGCTGGCGTCAGGCTGACGCAGTTAAATCATTTCTGGATTTTTTTAATATTCAGAAAATTCCAGAAAATTGTATAAACTTCCAAAAATCATAGAAATTCAACCGTAACTCCAAATTAAATAATTTATATATGAAAAATTATCAGAAAAATTCAAGGAATCCATCTGTACCATTTTCATGCATGTTAGAACAACTTATCACTACTGTTTAGCACAAATCAAGTGAATGACATTTGAATAATCACATATGGAGTTTGAATTTGAATCTTGGATTCAAACCAACTTCATTTAATCTGGTTTTAGTTGCATTAGCCCAAAACACATTCATTTTGCCATGTCATGATCATGCATCATATTGTGCATTGCATTGATTGTGTTCCTTTCTGTGTTGCCGGTATTTGTCCCCTCTCGATAGACGTGATACCGATGATGTGATCGTTGACACTGATGAAGACTCAATGTTATCTTCAGAAGTGCCAGGCAAGCAAAAACCCCTTGTTCATTCCGATAAAATCCCACTCTCTCGCTCCTGCTCTCTTTTACTGCATTAGGACAACAACGATATATTTGTTACTTGCTGCGGTAGCTGAACCCCTTTATCCTTTGCATGACCTGTCATTGCCACAGTAAATAGATGAAACCCACTAGCATGAGTAGGAGTTGTTTGAGCCCTGTTGTGCCTACTCATTCATGTTTGTTTGTCATGCCTGCTACTGCTTAGAGTTGAGTCAGGTCTGATTCATCGGGGATGAATCAGAGGCTTGTGAACATGTCCTACTGTGTGTGAGCTAAGTGTGTGAACACGATTTGGTAAAGGTAGTGGTGAGAGGCCATGTAGGAGTACATGGTGGGTTGTCTCATTGCAGCCATCCTCAGGAACTGAGTTCTGTGTTTGTGATCCATGACCAGCTACTACCACACATTGGAATGCTTAAGTGCCCCTCTCGGCTTATTAATCAACTTGATCTCTGTCCAGGAGTTGCAACTAGTTTCTGGTGTTTGTAGGTAGTGTTAGTAGTCTACCAAGTGGCACCCGGTACAGGTGGGCTTGGGACAGACTAGGCACAGTGGCCCGGTGTACCAAGTGGCACCCGGTTGGTGGGCTTGGGAACCCTGCACACATCGTTTGGGGCCGTAAGCGACACCCCGGCCGGATCTCCTTGCGGATGGAACCCGAATAGGCGATAAACCTGGACTAGAGACTTGTTCGGTTAGTCAGGTCGTGGCCGACTCCCTCGCCCG
>NW_021198982.1:0-1112 GCF_002162155.2 Triticum dicoccoides
ACCTTGCCAGCCTTCTTATCTACCAAGTATCTAGGGTAATTCTGCTCTAGTGATTGTTCCCCTTATTACAGAAGCACTTAGTCTCGGGTTTGGGTTTTACCTTGGGTTTCTTCACTAGAGCAGCAGCTGATTTGCCGTTTCATGAAGTATCCCTTCTTGCCCTTGCCCTTCTTGAAACTAGTGGTTTCACCAACCATCAACAATTGATGCTCCTTCTTGATTTCTACTTTCGCGGTGTCAAACATCGCGAATACCTCAAGGATCATCATATCTATCCCTGATATGTTATAGTTCATCACGAAGCTCTAACAGCTTGGTGGCAATGACTTTGGAGAACCATCACTGTCTTATCTGGAAGATCAACTCCCACTCAATTCAAATGATTGTTGTACTCAGACAATCTGAGCACAAGCTCAACAATTGAGCTTTTCTCCTTGGTTTGCAGGTTAAGAAAGTCATCGGAGGTCTTATACCTCTTGACATGGGCACGAGCCTGAAATCCCAATTTCAGCCCTCAAAACATCTCATATGTTTCGCGATGTTTCAAAAACGTCTTTGGTGCCTCAACTCTAAACCATTTAACTGAACTATCACGTAGTTATCAAAACGTGTATGTTAGATGTTCGCAACATCCACAAATGATGTTTGGGGTTCAGCACACTGAGCGGTGCATTAAGGACATAAGCCTTCTATGAAGCAATGAGGACAATCCTCAGTTTACGGACCTAGTCCGCATAATTGCTACTATCAACTTTCAACTAAACTTTCTCTAGGAACATATCTAAACAGTAGAACTATAGCGTGAGCTACGACATAATTTGCAAAAACCTTTTGACTATGTTCAGGATAATTAAGTTCATCTTATGAACTCCCACTCAGATAGACATCCCTCTAGTCATCTAAGTGATTACATGATCCGAGTCAAACTAGGCCGTGTCCGATCATCACGTGAGACGGACTAGTCATCATCGGTGAACATCTTCATGTTGATCGTATCTTCTATACGACTCATGTTCGACCTTTCGGTCTCCGTGTTCCGAGGCCATGTCTGTACATGCTAGGCTCGTCAAGTTAACCCTAAGTGTTTCGCGTGTGTAAATCTGTCTTACACC
>NW_021198983.1:0-1050 GCF_002162155.2 Triticum dicoccoides
GGACTGGGGGGCGGCGGCTGATCACCCGCCGGACGTTGTGGACTGGGGGGCGGCGTCGGCTGACGTGACGGAGGTGTAGGTGAACCGCCACCACCACCACCACCACCACCGCCGCCACCGCCACCACCACCACCGTAGGGGGGTGGACTTGTTGTCCTTGGCGCCTCGCCTGGAAACTTGATAAACTTCTTTTGCCATAGAATGAAATGGCGCTTGACATCTCCAAGTCTTTTCTCCCCTTCAGGTGTAGCAATGTCAATCTCCAGGTCCTCAAACCCTTGGACTATGTCCTCCACCGTGACACGAGCATAGCCATCTTGAATGGGGTTGTTGTGGTGGAGTGCTCCAGGTAAACATGGTAAAGCACTGCCGATGGCTACCTTCATGGACATGTTCCCGATAGGATAATACAGATAACATTCTTTCATCTCCTTTATATTGTCCACGGGGTAGCGAGGAGGCTCCGGTGAAGTAATTTCGACCACCAGAGGCTCCGGTGCAGTAATTTGGACCACCAGAGGCTCCGGTGCAGTAATTTCGATCGTCGGTGCATCTGCACCAGCCGGTGGGGCCTCCGTGGAAGCCACGCTGCTTCTCCGCTGCTGGCTTCCGAGATCCGCTGGATGATCTTCATGCTGCACCCGAGCTGCATCTCTTTCGGCTACTAGTACACTCATGGTTTTCTTCATCACATCCATTTCCGATGCCAACCGCGCCACAACATCTGCTTCCCGATCCATCTTTCTCTTACGGCTTCTGTAACCGTACGGGTCATCGTTTTGGGGGAACCCTATTTTCCACGGAATGTGCCCCATGCCTCGTACACGTCCTCCGTGTTCAGGATTCCCGAGGGCTTTTGTCAGCGCGTCGTTCTCTCTGTTGAACTTGATCTTCCCCTGTTGAGCATCCCTCATTGCGTTAATAAGGGCTTGGGTGGGTTTAATTAATTTGCCCCGGTAAACACACTCCCCTGTCTCCGGGTTCAGCGTTCCCCCATGCCCGTACCACCAGCTTTTGGCCCTTGGGTCCCATCCCTCCGTACCTGGACGG
>NW_021198984.1:0-834 GCF_002162155.2 Triticum dicoccoides
TTTTTTAGCATTTAAAAAGTTGTTTGATACTTATTTATGTTTAAATATGTTCAAACTTGTTTAAATAATAACAGTAATATTTTTTTTATAAGACAGTAGCATTTAAAAAGCTGTTTGATACTAATTTTTTTTATAAGACGGTGCGCGGGGTGCGGGGGGTCGGCGGCGGCGGTTGAGTAGGGGAATCGAGGGTGCGGGGGGTCGGCGGCGGCGGCCGGTGGACTGGGGGGGGGGTGCTCGGCGGCGATCTCCTCGATCCTTCCGTAGTATCTGTCCTTGTCGTTACCGGTGTAGGATTTCATCGTTACCCCGGAGTTCTAATAACCATCGCTCTTCATGTCCTTGGCCTCGGTGTAGAATGTGTAGCCGTTGATATCGTACGCCTCATAGGTCATCAGGTTGTGCTCGGCGCCCTGTGACAAGGCGAATATGAGTTGTTCTTCCGCGGAAGAATCCTCATGTAAAGGGTACGACAGAAGCTTATGCTTGAACCAACGCGTGAAACATGAGTTCTGCTCTTTGAGTGTATCTCCGTCCGTCCTCTGTTGGCCTCAGTCATTGTACGTCTTTTTAATAAAGGTTTTGTGCTCTACCACCCAAGGATCGACCACGTCTATGTGTTGTAGCGCGACTAGGTTTGCTCTTTCAAAGTCGGCGAGTCGACCCTCGAAGTCGACATGCATTTCGCGGCGACCCTCACGGTGACCCCATCCAGCGAGCCTGCCGAGGTGCCTGTTGACGGGCAGACCAACGGGGTTCTCGATGCCTAGATAATTCGTGCAGTAGGAGATGCACTCTTCGGTCAGAAAGCCCCTGGCTATGCTTCCTTCTGGA
>NW_021198985.1:0-5087 GCF_002162155.2 Triticum dicoccoides
CTTAGTGATATCCTCCTCGGTGATAGAGGAAGCCGTCCACCGGCCTTGAAGGCTGGATCCGGACATGGCATGAGGTTCGAAGCGACTGGTTAAACCTTGGGTGTTGGAACTCGAGGTGGGAGGAAGAGGGAGTAGCGTAGAGGAGAAAGGCGGGTCTCGGCCTCCTTATGAAGATGACGAATATCAAACGTCCCCTACGTGGCCTTAAAACATGCCTATTCCCAAGGAATCATACCAACGGGACGGTTGGGTTACCCGCCTTGCAATGCCGAAGACAATCTGCGTGCCGGCCTCATCGTCATTGAAGTCTGGTTCAGGGCTACCGAGGGAGTCCCGGATTAAGGGATCCTCGGACAGCCGGACTATATGCATATGCCGGACTGTTGGGCTATGAAGGTACAAGATAGAAGACTTCATCCCGTGTCCGGATGGGACTCTCCTTTGCGTGGAAGGCAAGCTTGGCAGTTTGGATA
Source organism: Triticum dicoccoides (assembly GCF_002162155.2). NCBI lineage: Eukaryota > Viridiplantae > Streptophyta > Magnoliopsida > Poales > Poaceae > Triticum > Triticum dicoccoides. The sequence continues at coordinate 474 of NW_021198985.1, forward strand.
TGAAGATTCCTTTCTCTGTAACCAACCCTGTGTAACCCTAGCCCCCTCTGATGTCTATATAAACCGAAGGGTTTAGTCCGTCGGACAAGAACAATCATAATCATAGGCTAGCTTCTAGGGTTTAGCCTCTACGATCTCGTGGTAGATCAACTCTTGTAATACTCATATCATCAAGATCAATCAAGCAGGAAGTAGGGTATTACCTCCATCGAGAGGGCCCAAACCTGGGTAAACATTGTGTCCCCCGCCCCCTGTTACCATTAGCCTTAGACGCACAGTTCGGGACCCCCCTACCTGAGATCCGCCGGTTTTGACACTTAAACTCGTCCTCAACTGGATCAAGAGTACGAGGGACGTCATCGAGCTGAACGTGTGTTGAAAGCGGAGGTGCCATACGTTCGGTACATGGATCGGTTGGATCGCGAAGACGTTCGACTACATCAACCGCGTTACTAAACACTTGCGCTTTCAGTCTACGAGGGTACATGGACACACTCTCCCCTCTCGTTGCTATGCATCTCCTAGATAGATCTTGCACGATCGTAGGAAAATTTTGAAATTACTATGTTCTCCAACACACGGAGGAAGTGGGGGATAAATACCACCTGTTCACCGGGCTCCGGGGTGGGATGACTTGCTTTTTGGTAGGGATCCTGTATGCAAAGTCCGTACTCAGGTACCCCACATCCTGGAGCTCCTTGATGTCCTTCTCCCTCATGGCGGAGGCCACCCACTTGCCCTGAAAGACGGATCCGGACATATCTGGAGAGGTTGGTGGCAGTGGGAGGTGTCGAGGCTCGGGCGCTAGAGCTCGAAGATGGGGAGGCAGAGGAACAAAGAAGGCGTGGGATAGAAAAGATGAATCTTTACCTGTTTATATAAGCCATGAATACCGAGCGCCCACCCCCTAGCCTTAAAACATCATCTGTTCCTAATGTGGGTATGCGCCGCAGTCGGTTGGATTACCCAAATATAATTGATATGCAATCCCGTATTAAGTGGGCATGATCTCTGTTTTGACAGGACGTGCCAATGAGGCGTGGCCTCGAAACACGGAACGCGGGGTGTGAAACGGTTCGAAATGCCGAAAGGTCAAGTCTAACGCTTCACCAGAAAAGTTGTCAGTAAAAGACACTGTTCTCATTTTTTATATATCCTGCCTTCGCGGCTAAGGGTTGTGTTTATTGCGAAAAGCCGGATACAATTCTTTTACAGAGGAAAGCCGATGTGTATTCTTTAAGGAACCCGCGTTGCAATGCCGAAGGCAATCTGAGCGCCGAATATATCATCATTGAAGATTGGTTCTGGGGCTACTGTGGGAGTCCTGGATTAGGGGGTCCTCGGGAGTCCGGTCTACTGATGTGGGCCGGACTGATGGGTCGTCAAGATACAAGACAAAATATTATCTCTCGTGTCCGGTGGGGACTCTCACATGCGTGGATGGAAGTATAGGTGTCCGGATATATTGTTCCTTTCTGTAAAACCGAATTTGTACAAACCCTAAGCCCCTCCGGTGTTTATATAAACTGGAGGGTTAGATCGGAGGCAGGATCATAACATTCCTAGGCTAGCTATCTAGGGTTAGCCGAATCGATCTCGTGGTAGATCAACTCTTGTAACCCCTATACCCTCGAATATAATCAAGAAGGAGTAGGGTTTTACCTACATTAAGAGGGCCCGAACCTGGGTAAACACTGTGTCCCTTCTCCATTGTTACTATTGATCCTCAGATGCACAACTTGGGCCCCCCTACCCGAGATCTGCCTGTTTTGACACCGACACTGATGATGAGTGCGTCAACATTGCACGTCCTTTTCTTCCCCGGTGGATCTGAGACCACTGGTGAGGAGGGAGAGAGAGGTTGTCTTTTTAGATCTAAGACCACTGGTGAGGTGTGAGAAGCAAGTGGGAAGCCCTTAGCAAGAAAGCGCTGAAGCTCCAGCCTATATATCTTTTTTGATACTAGTACTAGAGGTGGAGTAAATGTAGAGTAGTTTATATTTTCTCTCCATACAATACCAGTTAGTCATGCTTCAAAACTGAATGGCACGCCATTTAAAAATAAAGGTCGATAACAAATGCGGCACCTCGGGCGAACGCGGCCAGATCGCGTTTTGCACGAGAAATTACACACCATGTTTGTTGACATGTGGTCCTATTCCAACATGTCAATGAGATGACGGTGATTCCTTTTGTACAATTTCTGAACGGACGTCTATGTAGGTCGGGGCGCCTCTTCGTGTACCGTGGCAACCGTCCACCACCTCTTCACCTTTGCCTCTCGATTTGGAACTGCTGTCGCACTCTCTTCCTCCCTCCTCCATTTGCCTTCTGTCGGATTACGGGTTCCGCAAACCCTTGAGAGGTTCGAACTCTAGGGTGCGTGCGGAAATCTCAACCTACCTAGCCTTCCTACTCGCGATTATCCTAAGCCTAGCGCGGCGACCTTGAAGAGACAAGGAGACACAACAGTTTATCCTGGTTCGGGACACCTTGCGGTGTAATACCCTACTCCAACGTTTTGGTGGATTGCCTCGAAGGGCTGAGGATGAACTAGTACAATGGATGAACTAGCCTCAGTAGGTGAGGTGTTCTTGGGCTCCAGAGAGCTGGTGGGGTGTCAACTAGATGCCCCTCTATGGTGGTGGCTAAGTCCTATTTATAGTGGCCTTGGTCCTCTTCCCAAATGTAGGCGGGAAGGGATCCCACAACGGCCGGATTTGAAAGGGGACAAGTAGTACAGCTTATCCTGACAAAAGTAGTCTTCGCCTGCGACAAGCCTCTGGTCGTGACGCTGCAGTGGGCTTGGTGATGACCTCCGTCTTGTCGTCCTGGAGGTCTTGCTCTTGTTGCACCAGAATGGAAACCTTTGGCGCCTGTGGCTTGCCTCCCTTGCACCGAAGAGGAAACTGGCGCCCGCTTGGCCTTGGTCGTCATGGCTCACGTCAGCTGAGCCTCGTGAGGTGTACCTTGCATAGAACTCTCCGCCCCTCGGGAGCCAGCCTGAGGAGGTTGATCCCCTCGGGGGTCTTGGCGTCATCCGCCTCGCGAGGCTTGGCTCGTTGAGCTGTTGATGTCAAAGCTGGGCCGTACCAGGCTTTTGATGGAGCCACGCAGTGGGCCGCAGGCAGGCAAGTCTGGATACCCCCATATACAAACCTACTAACCGGAGGCCCAGCCCGAATTGCTGTTTTTTCCCTATTTCAGTGTTTCGAAGAAAAGGGATATCAAACGGAGTCCAAACAGAATGAAATCTTCGGGAGCGATCTTTTTGGAACAAACGCAATTCAGGAGACTTGGAGTGGACGTCAAGAAGCAGCCGGGGCGTCCACGAGGCAGGAGGGCACGCCCTAGGGGGTGGGCGTGCCCCCCACCCTCATGGGCCCCTCGTGGTTCCCCTGACCTACCTCCTTCGCCTATATATACCTCCATACCCTGAAAACATCCAGGAGCACCACGAAAACCTAATTCCACCGCCGCAACCTTCTGTATCCGCGAGATCCCATCTTGGAGCCTTCGCCGGTGCTCCGCCGGAGGGGGAATCGACCATGGAGGGCCTCTACATCATCTCCAAGGCCTCTTCGATGAGTTGTGAGTAGTTTACCATAGACCTTCGGGTCCATAGTTATTAGCTAGATGGCTTCTTCTCTCTCTTTGAATCTCAATACAAAGTTCTCCTTGATCTTCTTGGAGATTTATTCGATGTAACTCTTTTTGCGGTGTGTTTGTCGAGATCCGATGAATTGTGGGTTTATGATCATGTTTATCTATGAGAAATAATTGAATCTCCTCTGAATTCTTTTATGTGGGATTTGTTATCTTTGCAAGTCTCTTCAAATTATCAGTTTGATTTGGCCTACTAGATTGATCTTTCTTGCAATGGGAGAAGTGCTTAGCTTTGGGTTCAATCTTGCGGTGCCCTTTCCCAGTGACAGCAGGGGTTGCACGGCAAGTATTGTATTGTTGCCATCGAGGATAAAAAGATGGGGTTTATATCATATTGCATGAGCTTATCCCTCTACATCATGTCATCTTTCTTAATGCGTTACTCTGTTCTTATGAACTTAATACTCTAGATGCAGGCAGGAGTCGGTCGATGTGTGGAGTAATAGTAGTAGACGATCTACTTGTTGCAGACGTGATGCCTATATACATGATCATGCCTAGATAATCTCATAACTATGCACTTTTCTATCAATTGCTTGACATAATTTGTTCACCCACCGTAATACTTATGCTATCTTGAGAGAAGCCACTAGTGAAACCTATGGCCCCCGGGTCTATCTTTTATCATACAAGTTTCCCATCTATCTTTTATTTGCAATCTTTACTTTCCAATCTATATCATAAAAATACCAAAAATATTTATCTTATCTTATTATCTCTATCAGATCTCACTTTCGCAAGTTACCGTGAAGGGATTGACAACCCCTTTATCGTGTTGGTTGCGAGGTTCTTGTTTGCTTGTGTAGGTACGAGGGACTTCTGTGGAGCCTCCTACTGGATTGATGCCTTGGTTCTCAAAAACTGATGGAAGTACTTACGCTACTTTGCTGCATCACCCTTTCCTCTTCAAGGGAAAACTAACACAGTGCTCAAGAGGTAGCAGCGCGT
>NW_021198986.1:0-5087 GCF_002162155.2 Triticum dicoccoides
CTTAGTGATATCCTCCTCGGTGATAGAGGAAGCCGTCCACCGGCCTTGAAGGCTGGATCCGGACATGGCATGAGGTTCGAAGCGACTGGTTAAACCTTGGGTGTTGGAACTCGAGGTGGGAGGAAGAGGGAGTAGCGTAGAGGAGAAAGGCGGGTCTCGGCCTCCTTATGAAGATGACGAATATCAAACGTCCCCTACGTGGCCTTAAAACATGCCTATTCCCAAGGAATCATACCAACGGGACGGTTGGGTTACCCGCCTTGCAATGCCGAAGACAATCTGCGTGCCGGCCTCATCGTCATTGAAGTCTGGTTCAGGGCTACCGAGGGAGTCCCGGATTAAGGGATCCTCGGACAGCCGGACTATATGCATATGCCGGACTGTTGGGCTATGAAGGTACAAGATAGAAGACTTCATCCCGTGTCCGGATGGGACTCTCCTTTGCGTGGAAGGCAAGCTTGGCAGTTTGGATATGAAGATTCCTTTCTCTGTAACCAACCCTGTGTAACCCTAGCCCCCTCTGATGTCTATATAAACCGAAGGGTTTAGTCCGTCGGACAAGAACAATCATAATCATAGGCTAGCTTCTAGGGTTTAGCCTCTACGATCTCGTGGTAGATCAACTCTTGTAATACTCATATCATCAAGATCAATCAAGCAGGAAGTAGGGTATTACCTCCATCGAGAGGGCCCAAACCTGGGTAAACATTGTGTCCCCCGCCCCCTGTTACCATTAGCCTTAGACGCACAGTTCGGGACCCCCCTACCTGAGATCCGCCGGTTTTGACACTTAAACTCGTCCTCAACTGGATCAAGAGTACGAGGGACGTCATCGAGCTGAACGTGTGTTGAAAGCGGAGGTGCCATACGTTCGGTACATGGATCGGTTGGATCGCGAAGACGTTCGACTACATCAACCGCGTTACTAAACACTTGCGCTTTCAGTCTACGAGGGTACATGGACACACTCTCCCCTCTCGTTGCTATGCATCTCCTAGATAGATCTTGCACGATCGTAGGAAAATTTTGAAATTACTATGTTCTCCAACACACGGAGGAAGTGGGGGATAAATACCACCTGTTCACCGGGCTCCGGGGTGGGATGACTTGCTTTTTGGTAGGGATCCTGTATGCAAAGTCCGTACTCAGGTACCCCACATCCTGGAGCTCCTTGATGTCCTTCTCCCTCATGGCGGAGGCCACCCACTTGCCCTGAAAGACGGATCCGGACATATCTGGAGAGGTTGGTGGCAGTGGGAGGTGTCGAGGCTCGGGCGCTAGAGCTCGAAGATGGGGAGGCAGAGGAACAAAGAAGGCGTGGGATAGAAAAGATGAATCTTTACCTGTTTATATAAGCCATGAATACCGAGCGCCCACCCCCTAGCCTTAAAACATCATCTGTTCCTAATGTGGGTATGCGCCGCAGTCGGTTGGATTACCCAAATATAATTGATATGCAATCCCGTATTAAGTGGGCATGATCTCTGTTTTGACAGGACGTGCCAATGAGGCGTGGCCTCGAAACACGGAACGCGGGGTGTGAAACGGTTCGAAATGCCGAAAGGTCAAGTCTAACGCTTCACCAGAAAAGTTGTCAGTAAAAGACACTGTTCTCATTTTTTATATATCCTGCCTTCGCGGCTAAGGGTTGTGTTTATTGCGAAAAGCCGGATACAATTCTTTTACAGAGGAAAGCCGATGTGTATTCTTTAAGGAACCCGCGTTGCAATGCCGAAGGCAATCTGAGCGCCGAATATATCATCATTGAAGATTGGTTCTGGGGCTACTGTGGGAGTCCTGGATTAGGGGGTCCTCGGGAGTCCGGTCTACTGATGTGGGCCGGACTGATGGGTCGTCAAGATACAAGACAAAATATTATCTCTCGTGTCCGGTGGGGACTCTCACATGCGTGGATGGAAGTATAGGTGTCCGGATATATTGTTCCTTTCTGTAAAACCGAATTTGTACAAACCCTAAGCCCCTCCAGTGTTTATATAAACTGGAGGGTTAGATCGGAGGCAGGATCATAACATTCCTAGGCTAGCTATCTAGGGTTAGCCGAATCAATCTCGTGGTAGATCAACTCTTGTAACCCCTATACCCTCGAATATAATCAAGAAGGAGTAGGGTTTTACCTACATTAAGAGGGCCCGAACCTGGGTAAACACTGTGTCCCTTCTCCATTGTTACTATTGATCCTCAGATGCACAACTTGGGCCCCCCTACCCGAGATCTGCCTGTTTTGACACCGACACTGATGATGAGTGCGTCAACATTGCACGTCCTTTTCTTCCCCGGTGGATCTGAGACCACTGGTGAGGAGGGAGAGAGAGGTTGTCTTTTTAGATCTAAGACCACTGGTGAGGTGTGAGAAGCAAGTGGGAAGCCCTTAGCAAGAAAGCGCTGAAGCTCCAGCCTATATATCTTTTTTGATACTAGTACTAGAGGTGGAGTAAATGTAGAGTAGTTTATATTTTCTCTCCATACAATACCAGTTAGTCATGCTTCAAAACTGAATGGCACGCCATTTAAAAATAAAGGTCGATAACAAATGCGGCACCTCGGGCGAACGCGGCCAGATCGCGTTTTGCACGAGAAATTACACACCATGTTTGTTGACATGTGGTCCTATTCCAACATGTCAATGAGATGACGGTGATTCCTTTTGTACAATTTCTGAACGGACGTCTATGTAGGTCGGGGCGCCTCTTCGTGTACCGTGGCAACCGTCCACCACCTCTTCACCTTTGCCTCTCGATTTGGAACTGCTGTCGCACTCTCTTCCTCCCTCCTCCATTTGCCTTCTGTCGGATTACGGGTTCCGCAAACCCTTGAGAGGTTCGAACTCTAGGGTGCGTGCGGAAATCTCAACCTACCTAGCCTTCCTACTCGCGATTATCCTAAGCCTAGCGCGGCGACCTTGAAGAGACAAGGAGACACAACAGTTTATCCTGGTTCGGGACACCTTGCGGTGTAATACCCTACTCCAACGTTTTGGTGGATTGCCTCGAAGGGCTGAGGATGAACTAGTACAATGGATGAACTAGCCTCAGTAGGTGAGGTGTTCTTGGGCTCCAGAGAGCTGGTGGGGTGTCAACTAGATGCCCCTCTATGGTGGTGGCTAAGTCCTATTTATAGTGGCCTTGGTCCTCTTCCCAAATGTAGGCGGGAAGGGATCCCACAACGGCCGGATTTGAAAGGGGACAAGTAGTACAGCTTATCCTGACAAAAGTAGTCTTCGCCTGCGACAAGCCTCTGGTCGTGACGCTGCAGTGGGCTTGGTGATGACCTCCGTCTTGTCGTCCTGGAGGTCTTGCTCTTGTTGCACCAGAATGGAAACCTTTGGCGCCTGTGGCTTGCCTCCCTTGCACCGAAGAGGAAACTGGCGCCCGCTTGGCCTTGGTCGTCATGGCTCACGTCAGCTGAGCCTCGTGAGGTGTACCTTGCATAGAACTCTCCGCCCCTCGGGAGCCAGCCTGAGGAGGTTGATCCCCTCGGGGGTCTTGGCGTCATCCGCCTCGCGAGGCTTGGCTCGTTGAGCTGTTGATGTCAAAGCTGGGCCGTACCAGGCTTTTGATGGAGCCACGCAGTGGGCCGCAGGCAGGCAAGTCTGGATACCCCCATATACAAACCTACTAACCGGAGGCCCAGCCCGAATTGCTGTTTTTTCCCTATTTCAGTGTTTCGAAGAAAAGGGATATCAAACGGAGTCCAAACAGAATGAAATCTTCGGGAGCGATCTTTTTGGAACAAACGCAATTCAGGAGACTTGGAGTGGACGTCAAGAAGCAGCCGGGGCGTCCACGAGGCAGGAGGGCACGCCCTAGGGGGTGGGCGTGCCCCCCACCCTCATGGGCCCCTCGTGGTTCCCCTGACCTACCTCCTTCGCCTATATATACCTCCATACCCTGAAAACATCCAGGAGCACCACGAAAACCTAATTCCACCGCCGCAACCTTCTGTATCCGCGAGATCCCATCTTGGAGCCTTCGCCGGTGCTCCGCCGGAGGGGGAATCGACCATGGAGGGCCTCTACATCATCTCCAAGGCCTCTTCGATGAGTTGTGAGTAGTTTACCATAGACCTTCGGGTCCATAGTTATTAGCTAGATGGCTTCTTCTCTCTCTTTGAATCTCAATACAAAGTTCTCCTTGATCTTCTTGGAGATTTATTCGATGTAACTCTTTTTGCGGTGTGTTTGTCGAGATCCGATGAATTGTGGGTTTATGATCATGTTTATCTATGAGAAATAATTGAATCTCCTCTGAATTCTTTTATGTGGGATTTGTTATCTTTGCAAGTCTCTTCAAATTATCAGTTTGATTTGGCCTACTAGATTGATCTTTCTTGCAATGGGAGAAGTGCTTAGCTTTGGGTTCAATCTTGCGGTGCCCTTTCCCAGTGACAGCAGGGGTTGCACGGCAAGTATTGTATTGTTGCCATCGAGGATAAAAAGATGGGGTTTATATCATATTGCATGAGCTTATCCCTCTACATCATGTCATCTTTCTTAATGCGTTACTCTGTTCTTATGAACTTAATACTCTAGATGCAGGCAGGAGTCGGTCGATGTGTGGAGTAATAGTAGTAGACGATCTACTTGTTGCAGACGTGATGCCTATATACATGATCATGCCTAGATAATCTCATAACTATGCACTTTTCTATCAATTGCTTGACATAATTTGTTCACCCACCGTAATACTTATGCTATCTTGAGAGAAGCCACTAGTGAAACCTATGGCCCCCGGGTCTATCTTTTATCATACAAGTTTCCCATCTATCTTTTATTTGCAATCTTTACTTTCCAATCTATATCATAAAAATACCAAAAATATTTATCTTATCTTATTATCTCTATCAGATCTCACTTTCGCAAGTTACCGTGAAGGGATTGACAACCCCTTTATCGTGTTGGTTGCGAGGTTCTTGTTTGCTTGTGTAGGTACGAGGGACTTCTGTGGAGCCTCCTACTGGATTGATGCCTTGGTTCTCAAAAACTGATGGAAGTACTTACGCTACTTTGCTGCATCACCCTTTCCTCTTCAAGGGAAAACTAACACAGTGCTCAAGAGGTAGCAGCGCGT
>NW_021198987.1:0-962 GCF_002162155.2 Triticum dicoccoides
GTGGCACCGTGGACTGCGTTTTCCATGTTCCTGTCGCCGGCGTGGTGGACAGGAGTTCCCTCCATGCACTGATTGGTATTGAGTAGTCAGTTGCTTTCAGATCACAAAGAACTACATCAAACAAAGATGAATCTAGCTAAAGGATGCATGTCCTGCATACAATAAAATTGTATATTAGACAATGCTAAGAGCTAGAAATATTGATTGGTGCAAGTTTGAAGAGAACAAATCTAAATTACATCATACTTGAATCTTAGCAAAGCAAATGGTCAAATAATATATGAATGAGTGGTAGAAGAACAGCAATGGCCCAAAGAAGATACGCGAAACAACAATCAGGATCCAGGAAGTCCAAGGCAAGGCCTCTAAAAAGAATCTGCTCCACACAAAAAAAAACAAAGACATTTTTACAGCAACATAGTCAGTCCTGCCAAATAGTACATGAATTAAGTGATATAGTAGGCAACTTCGCCAACCAAACTATATTTTCAAAATAAGCTTTTCAGTAGAAATAGTTCATCAACCAAACTATAGTTTAAAAATAAGCCCAGCAACAGAAATACTTGAAAACAAACTATAAGCATTAGTCTTACACGACTAAAAACTTCCCGTAAAGCTGAAACCACAAATGGGGATATGTGTGCCTTCCGTTGAAGGTGGACATAACCATGTACAAATATTAGGTGTTTACATGATCTGATGTCGCCCCAGGTGCCATTGAAGACAGACCACGGCGATGTTGATGTCATCGTGGAAGTGGCGCCTTATCATCTTCATGTCATGTACACTGATCTCTCTCTTCCTTGTGGCTCCCTTCAAGGCAGCCAACACTAATTGGTTTTCTATACCCTGCACAAATTTTTTCGCACAACCTCAGTGTCGTTTCATATTTCCAACGGATCATTCATACACGATGGAAAGATCTCAGTTTTTGTTTCGCTAATTTACAGTGAGAAATAAAA
>NW_021198988.1:0-997 GCF_002162155.2 Triticum dicoccoides
AGCGACCGACAGCTCGTGTTTACCTTGTTCATTGGTGGCACCGTGGACTGCGTTTTCCATGTTCCTGTCGCCGGCGTGGTGGACAGGAGTTCCCTCCATGCACTGATTGGTATTGAGTAGTCAGTTGCTTTCAGATCACAAAGAACTACATCAAACAAAGATGAATCTAGCTAAAGGATGCATGTCCTGCATACAATAAAATTGTATATTAGACAATGCTAAGAGCTAGAAATATTGATTGGTGCAAGTTTGAAGAGAACAAATCTAAATTACATCATACTTGAATCTTAGCAAAGCAAATGGTCAAATAATATATGAATGAGTGGTAGAAGAACAGCAATGGCCCAAAGAAGATACGCGAAACAACAATCAGGATCCAGGAAGTCCAAGGCAAGGCCTCTAAAAAGAATCTGCTCCACACAAAAAAAAAACAAAGACATTTTTACAGCCACATAGTCAGTCCTGCCAAATAGTACATGAATTAAGTGATATAGTAGGCAACTTCGCCAACCAAACTATATTTTCAAAATAAGCTTTTCAGTAGAAATAGTTCATCAACCAAACTATAGTTTAAAAATAAGCCCAGCAACAGAAATACTTGAAAACAAACTATAAGCATTAGTCTTACACGACTAAAAACTTCCCGTAAAGCTGAAACCACAAATGGGGATATGTGTGCCTTCCGTTGAAGGTGGACATAACCATGTACAAATATTAGGTGTTTACATGATCTGATGTCGCCCCAGGTGCCATTGAAGACAGACCACGGCGATGTTGATGTCATCGTGGAAGTGGCGCCTTATCATCTTCATGTCATGTACACTGATCTCTCTCTTCCTTGTGGCTCCCTTCAAGGCAGCCAACACTAATTGGTTTTCTATACCCTGCACAAATTTTTTCGCACAACCTCAGTGTCGTTTCATATTTCCAACGGATCATTCATACACGATGGAAAGATCTCAGTTTTTGTTTCGCTAATTTACAGTGAGAAATAAAA
>NW_021198989.1:0-498 GCF_002162155.2 Triticum dicoccoides
GGGTCCCGGAGTGATTTACACGATTAACGAACCCTGGGGTGCGTTTACGTTTCGGTCATCAACACTCGCGGTTTTTGCAGATTCTGAGCCGTTTCGTGGACTATTACTCACCATTTTTGGGCTCCAAACAAATTTCCATGGTTGTTGAGCCCCAAGGCGCACTTACGTGTAGCTCCTCAACACTCACATATTTGGCCGATTCTGGCACATTTCGTGGACTATTACTCACTATTTTGGGGTCTCGGAGAGGTTTCCACGATTAACGAACCCTGGGGTGCCTTTATGATACGGTCATCAACACTCGCGGTTTTGGCCGATTCTGACCCGTTTCATGGACTATTAGTCACCGTTTTGGGGCCCCAAACCGGTTTCATAGTTGTTGATTCCCAAGGTGCGCTTACGTGTCGGTCATCAGCACTCACAGTTTTGGCCGATTCTGGCACGTTTCATGGACTATTACTCACTGTTTTGGGGTCCTGGAGTGATTCCCACGATTAA
>NW_021198990.1:0-502 GCF_002162155.2 Triticum dicoccoides
GCCCGTTTCGTGGACTATTACTCACTGTTTTGGGGTCCCGGAGTGATTTCCACGATTGACGGACCCCAAGGTGCGCTTACATGTCGGTCATCAAGACACGAAGTATTGGCCGAGTCCGGCCCGTTTCGTGGACTACTACTCATTGTTTTGGGGTCCGGGAGTGATTTCCATGATTGACGAACCCCAAGGTGCGCTTACGTGTTGGTCATCAACACTCGCTGTTTTGGCCAATTCTGGCCCGTTTCGTGGGCTATTACTCACTGTTTTGGCGTGCCGGATTGATTTCCACGATTGACGAACCCCAAGGTGCGCTTACGTGTTGGTCATCAACACACACAGTTTTGGCCGATTCTGGCCCGTTTCGTGGACTATTACTCACTGTTTTGGGGTCCCGGAGTGATTTCTACGATTGACGAACCCCAAGATGCGCTAACGTGTCGGTCATCAACACACACAGTTTTCGCCCAATCTGGCCCGTTTCGTGGATTATTACTCACTGTTT
>NW_021198991.1:0-762 GCF_002162155.2 Triticum dicoccoides
TGACATAGTGATACTTCTCGTCATCCTTTTTCATTCCTCGGTTCCGTGTTGTTGCAGCCGGAGTGCCGACAAGTGAATCATGATGTGTGAACTCAATACTCCTAGCAACCCCATTGCTTGGTAGTTAATGGACAATAATCTTATTCTTAGTATGTTGGTTATTGAATCACCATTCTAAGATTGATCATGCTACCTAGTCCTTATTTTCTGGTGCACTCTTTGATTGATGAGTTAGGATTTTGTCAAGTCCTCGCTCATTTGATCATATCATCTTGCCCTGAAAAGCAAGATTGTTCTCGAGCTTAGTAACATATCGGTGGATCGTGATTTCCGAAGGTCTTCTCGGAAGTATTACCAGGTTGTCACCTGACCGCTATGATGAGCTGGTGATCAAGTTGGTTTCTTGTGAACCACCTTCTCTCCAAGAATCGGTGTTAGATATCCCTGAGCTAGTTGGTTAAGCTAGACAACAACTTGGAGGGTTGGAAGATAAAAGCTTGCCTGACTTAGTTCGTTCCAAAGGGATATTCTTGTGTAGTGTGTGTTGAAGAAAGATGATATCTTCATCGATTGGTCCTTGTGATCAGTTGCTGGACCTATTGTCTTATCAATCCTTTGATTTGAGTGTGGGCTATCGTCAAATCAAATCAGTACCAACGATGCTCGTAATGTTGTCTTATTCGTGGTTGATCCCTCGAGCATACACCATTATATCTTTTGGGTCTGACCAATGCTATCACTTGTTCACTTAACTATGGAATT
>NW_021198992.1:0-955 GCF_002162155.2 Triticum dicoccoides
CACCAACCATCAACAATTGATGCTCCTTCTTGATTTCTACTTTCGCGGTGTCAAACATCGCGAATACCTCAAGGATCATCATATCTATCCCTGATATGTTATAGTTCATCACGAAGCTCTAACAGCTTGGTGGCAATGACTTTGGAGAACCATCACTGTCTTATCTGGAAGATCAACTCCCACTCGATTCAAATGATTGTTGTACTCAGACAATCTGAGCACAAGCTCAACAATTGAGCTTTTCTCCTTAGTTTGCAGGTTAAGAAAGTCATCAGAGGTCTTATACCTCTTGACATGGGCACGAGCCTGAAATCCCAATTTCAGCCCTCAAAACATCTCATATGTTTCGCGATGTTTCAAAAACGTCTTTGGTGCCTCAACTCTAAACCGTTTAACTGAACTATCACGTAGTTATCAAAACGTGTATGTCAGATGTTCGCAACAACCACAGACAACGTTAGAGGTTCAGCACACTGAGCGGTGCATTAAGGACATAAGCCTTCTATGAAGCAATGAGGATAATCCTCAGTTTACGGACCTAGTCCGCATAATTGCTACTATCAACTTTCAACTAATTTTTCTCTAGGAACATATCTAAACAGTAGAACTATAGCGTGAGCTACGACATAATTTGCAAAAACCTTTTGACTATGTTCAGGATAATTAAGTTCATCTTATGAACTCCCACTCAGATAGACATCCCTCTAGTCATCTAAGTGATTACATGATCCGAGTCAAACTAGGCCGTGTCCGATCATCACGTGAGACGGACTAGTCATCATCGGTGAACATCTTCATGTTGATCGTATCTTCTATACGACTCATGTTCGACCTTTCGGTCTCCGTGTTCCGAGGCCATGTCTGTACATGCTAGGCTCGTCAAGTTAACCCTAAGTGTTTCGCGTGTGTAAATCTGTCTTACACCCGTTGTATGTGAACGTTAGAATCTAACACC
>NW_021198993.1:0-1193 GCF_002162155.2 Triticum dicoccoides
TTCCATCTCCTGTAAAAGTGTTAGCTAGCATTTTTTCCATCATACCCAAAGGAATTTCAAAAGGAGTTTCATTTTCAATAGGTTTAGTAGGTTGAGGAGCAACTCTTTGCTCTACTAGACGGGGTGAAGATACCCCGAACAAGCCCCTCAGAGAATTACTTTCCATAGTAACAAGTGACAGAAAATTTCAGCACACTATATAAATTTTTTCCTTACCAAATTCCACCTACCAAAGGCGCTACACTCCCCGGCAACGGCGCCAGAAAAGAGTCTTTATGACCCACAAGTATAGGGGATCTATCGTAGTCCTTTCGATAAGTAAGAGTGTCGAACCCAACGAGGAGCAGAAGGAAATGATAAGCGGTTTTCATCAAGGTATTCTCTACAAGTACTGAAATAAGTGGTAACAGATAGTTTTGTGATAAATTAAATTGTAATGAGCAACAAGTAAAAAAGTAAATAAAGTGCAGCAAGGTGGCCCAATCCTTTTTGTAGCAAAGGACAAGCCTGGACAAACTCTTATAATAGTAAAAGCGCTCCCTAGGACACATGGGAATATCGTCAAGCTAATTTTCATCACGCTCATATGATTCGCGTTCGGTACTTTGATAATTTGATATGTGGGTGGACCGGTGCTTGGGTGCTGTTCTTACTTGAACAAGCATCCCACTTATGATTAACCTCTATTGCAAGCATCCGCAACTACAACAAAAGTATTAAGGTAAACCTAACCATAGCATGAAACATATGGATCCAAATCAGCCCCTTATGAAGCAACGCATAAACTAGGGTTTAAGCTTCTGTCACTCTAGCAAACCATCATCTACTTATTACTTCCCAATGCCTTCCTCTAGGCCCAAATAATGGTGAAGTGTTATGTAGTCGACGTTCACATAAATCCACTAGAGGCTAGACAACATACATCTCATCAAAATATCGAACGAATACCAAATTCACATGACTACTAATAGCAAGACTTCTCCCTTGTCCTCAGGAACAAACGTAATTACTCACAAAGCATATTCATGTTCATAATCAGAGGGGTAATAATATGCATAAAGGATCTAAACATATGATCTTCCACCAAATAAACCAACTAGCATCAACTAGAAGGAGTAATCAACACTACTAGCAACCTACTAGCACCAATCCCGGACTTGGAGACAAGAATTGGATACAAGAGATGAACTAGG
>NW_021198994.1:0-8437 GCF_002162155.2 Triticum dicoccoides
CCTTGTGTCGCTGGCGCGTGGGTCAGGGAGTGGGAGTGAGCTCTCCTACTGATTCAGCTTCAGCCGCCATATATACCTTGGGTCGCCTCGCCTCTTTCCCCTCCCTCTCTGCCTCCCACCCGACCCAACCCAATCAAACCCTAGCCGCCCTAATCTTCTTCTTCGTCTTCTCCTCTCCATCTCCATGGAACACAGCCAAGCAATGGATGGATGGATCCTTTCTTCATCACAAGAAGGCAAAAGCAGGAGGCCTCTTTCCCCTCCCTCCCTGCCTCTCTCCCAATCCAACCCAACCCTAGCCGCCCCAATCTTCCTCCTCCTCTTCTTCTTCTTCTTATTCTCTCCTTGATTGATGATTGAAACACAGCCAAGCAATGGATGGATCCTTCCTTCATCACAACAAGGCACAAGCAGGATTCATGGATGGATGGCGGCCTCTCTTGTCTTCAAGACAACAAGGCAGAAGCAGGATTCATGGATGGATGGATGGCCACCATGACACGCTAGGTACGTAGCTACAATCTCTAGTTGTTTGTATGATGAAATCATTGCTACTCACTCACCCATGGATGGATTTTTGCAGATCCGGCCACCTCCTCCCTGGATCTACAATTTTTTTTCTTCTTTCGGAGCAAAAGTCGCCCTTGGATCTGCAAGTTTTTTTTTAGCAAAGTCCGTCCATGGTGTGCTACTCTCCCTCACCACTGCCCGTCGGTGGCATGAAACCGGCCGATTTCTGGATCTGAGGTTCGGATCCCAAGCAGAGCACAATCGTTCGTCGTCTTGGCTTTCCTGACGCACGTCCAGCGCCAGGCGGGACCTCCGTTGGGCATTTCCTTGCGAACGTTCGCTTCGCAAGCTAGTCGCCCGATCCATCGGCCCAGCGCCACTGGGCCCCTGCTGCGTGGCCTGGGCTTCCGGCGAGCGGAATGAGCCTGTGGGCAAGCGGCTTAACGGGCCTCCGCCCAGCACAGCACAATCTGGACGGCCCGCCTAGGGCGCCAAAACCCTAGGCGAGCGGGCTATAAAACCCAGGGCGAGGGCCACGCGGGCGCCACGCTCCCCCGCCGCCGCCGCCGCCGCCGCCTCGATCTATCACCGCCGACGCCAAGGTAGGCGCCTCGTCCTCCTCCTCCTTCCTCCCCTCACCTCTCCCTCGTTTTCGATGTTTTCTCAAGCGCCTTCTCTCTCCTCCCTCCCTCCACACAGGTGTCCCATCATCAATGGCGATCGGAGGAGAGGCTGGGGATTCGTCTGGAGTGGACCGCACCGACACCTATGGGTCTGTTCAGATCCATTTCTGCCTGACGTTTTTCCTGCTTTTTTTCCAAGAATCTGCATTCCCCCTTCCTTGATAACCTCTGATGCTGATGTTTTGCTGCAGATCCGGCCAAGGCGAGCAGGTGTTACCACCACCCTCTGGCAAGCTGGCTCGCTTGCTGATGGGGCTCCTGCCTCAGCTCCTTCAGGGATCTCCAGGGTACCCATCTTTCTACTGATGAATGCATGTTTGTGATGTTAATGTTTTTAATAATGCAGCTGATGTACCTTTTTATGTGCATGCTGTTACATTTGTGTTGTTTCGTGGTCATTTACAAGGCTTGATTACCTTCCCAATCTGAATTAGTTGCTTGACAATTGTCCATGCTCTTCACATGATACCCTTCTGAATCTTAAATGCATGCTGTGAGCTCCTAATCTTTTATAATCATAGCGAGTGCCCTTTGCATTCATCTCCTACAAATTGCTTTTTATGCAACATGTTAGATGTCATCTTTCTCTGTGATGCATGCTGTGTCATTTCTCTATTCAATGCAGTAATATGACATTATTATCTTCCCAATGTGAAATACATGCTCAGATGTGTGGCTATTGTTCATGTTCAAATGTGTGGCCTGCTTGTTTCTCTTAAAATAAAGATTGCCTTATGCATTCCATTATTATTCCTGAAACTTGCATGGGACAGATGGATATCCTGCGATGTTCATGTTTTTTCTGAATGCATCTCTATAATGTAATTTTTGATGTGCATCCTGTGACGTTTGTCTAGTACTCCCTCCGTCCGGAAATACTTGTCATCAAACTAGATAAAAGGGGATGTATCTAGATGTATTTTAGTTCTAGGTACACCTCTTTTTATCCATTTTGATGACAAGTATTTTCGGACGGAGGGAGTATGCATGGTCACTTGAATGGCGTGATCACCTTCCAAAATCTTAATTGCTTGCTTTTTATTTTTTAGAGTTGGTCATGCTCTTTGCATGATCCCTCTCTGAATGTTAAATACTTATTGTGTATTACAAACATAGCCAATTATGTGAGTGCCCTATGCACCTTTCCAGAGCGAAATGAAATCTATCATCTGCTATAATTGCTTTATATGCAACATCTTAGATGACATCTTGTATGCTGTGCCATTTGTTTATTCATGGTCGTCATATGACATTCTTATTTTCCAAATATAAAAACTATGCTCAGATGCTTGTTTATTTTTCATGTTAAATCGTGTGACTGTTTTACCTTTCTGAATGTTAAATTTATGCTCTGCTCTTTTTCTTTATTCATAGTCAATTTCAAGTACTGTAAATTGCTTTGCCAGTCAGAATGTGTGATATGTCCATTTGTTTAATTTGGCAACGAAGATATGTGGTAGGGATAATGCGGTTAACAAACCTAGGTGTTCTTCCACCCCAAGATATGTACCTGTCAGAGGGAAGTGCATCTAGGTGCAGATTGCCTATTGTCCTATGTCTACTGCGTTGCCAATGTTGCCTTCTGAATGTAAAATGCATACTGTGCTGTCAGTGTACTATATCATGTGCCCAGTGTTACCATTCAAATTCTGCATGAAAATGGTTTAGCTTTTCTTATTTACTGTTTCTTGGTAATGCAGTAGCCATGCTGATCATTCACTACGCGGTCCTTTCCCTGTGGCGATGTATACGACGGTACCAACACTCTATGAGGCTTTTGAGAAGTGGTATGTCCAAAAAATATTCTTTCATCTTGTACAAATCTATCTCTTCCTCTTTTCATTGTTAACCCATGGTAATTCTAACTGTCATATTTGAGGTTGTCCTACTTTGTTTGAGCAGCGTTTTGTATTCTGTTTGGTCTAATGCGTTATAGAACTGTTTCTGTACTGGCGTTCTCACTTCATACACTCGCAATTTTGCCCCTTAGGTCTGAGGATGTGAAAGATGCGGCCCTTCAGAAGGCCGTGGAGATGAACCTGTTTGGCATGGTATTTACTTCTATTCTACGTACTCTTTTCTACTGCTTCTAACCTTGCTCTAGGCCTCTAGCATTGCTGTGGAAGCTACCCTTTCCGTAGAGTAATATAAGGTTGTTTGGATCACTAAATTAGTGATCTGGACGATCTTATGTTAGTTTACAGAGGGAGCAATGCTTACTTACATTGATATCACAAGTTTCACCATAGCGTAATTGTTGTATTGAGTAGTTACATTTATCAGTAGCTGTCAGTGGCTCTGGCTTCTTGCAATATTTCTAACTATAGTCTTAGTTTAGTATAAAACTTTGTTTACTACTTCTTGCATGATGCCATTTAACATGTGTACTGCTTCTTGCATGATGCCATTGCTCTTGATGAAGCGTGCTTTCTGTCATTTAACATTGCCCTGGCGTTGCTGTCTAGAAGTGTTATACTGAATTTTTGTAAGAGGCATTCAACTGCTCTTGCATGTCCTAAAGTTGTTGTAGTGTATTCTAATCCCTCTGTCCCATCATATAAGAGTGCTTTTGACACTATACTAGTGTGAAAAACGCTATTATATTATCGGATGGAGGGAGTAACAAGTTACATTTGTACACCCTTACGTTGCTGATTCTTTTTTTTGTATGCCCTAGTTAGTTTTGTTGTGTGCTTCTTTTTATATGTACTTGCAAAATAGCTTTAAATGGTGTAAAATGAATATTTTTTAAAATCAGTTTGTTGGTGGCTATGATTGTCAAGTGAAATATCTACTATATGTATAATCTTATCGTCAGTATACTTAATACTCTATTGATTATAACACATGTTACTCCCTTGAGCATACTGTTGTGTGTTTCTAGTATATTCTTCCCTTTAAATTAGATGTGCTTTTTAATGCAAAACCTAACCGTAGTCGACATTGATGCTTTTGCATTCCAGGGCGATCATTTTATCCGGCCACAGGCTGTCCGCCCAGCCGCAGAGGCCATACTCAAGAACTCGAAACAGCTTAGGGCAGAGCTTGCAAAGTATATGAAGACATTGTCAAAGATTGAAGTCAACACACCTGAGGGACAATCTGTTCTGAAAGAGGTGAAGGATGTGGTCTCTAAAATGGAAAGTGATCTCGCCAGCTATTTGAAATCTGCAGAGAAGGCGTCTCCTGAGTCCTCTCCACCCGTCTCATTCTTAGCTGAGTTTACAGAGAAGGTCAAGAAGCTGAACAACAGTGAGCTATCAAAGGCTTTGAAGGAAATTGAAGAACTTGCTAAAACTGCTAATATACCATTTAAGGTATACGGCCAATACAAGGAAATGGAGGAAGTCGTTGGTTCTCTGTCTGCCACAGTGGCTGCCTATTTGGCCTCTGTGATGGGCAACACCCCTGCCCCAGAGCAGGAGACAAAGGTTCCAACACCTGCCGAGGAACTGGCTGCACCTAATCCAACTGAGCTGCCGGAACAATGCCAAGTGAAGCCTCTGCTCAAGGTCCCGTCTTTTGAAAAGCTTGGGAAGACTGCCATCGGTAAGAGGCTGTCTGGGTGTGTGTTTTATGTCGTCTTCTTTTTGTTATATTGCTTGTGTGCCTACTGACCTCTTCTTGTTGTTCTTCTTTGACATAGATGTCCTCTATGGTGGTTACAATGAGCTCCCTTGGGCGGCTGATGCTACATTCTGCTTGAAGTCGTCGGAAAGATTGTTTCCTGTGATGCGTACCACTATAAGTTCCTCCCAGGCAGTAAGTTTGAAAACTTGCATTTGTGGTTCTGATACAAGGATAATACTGTGCGTATGCTTGAGTGCAGCACTGTTGTTGACCATCTCCTGCTATTTGATATTTAGGTGACGACAAGCATCAAGGCGGTCGACTTTCTTGGAAATGGCGTGCAAGGGTCGCTGTTGTTCATCTATCCTTTCTCGGATACTTCCATGGTAGGTTGTTCATGCGGTTTTCTTTGTGTTGTTGTTCAATGGTTTAGCATTGTTGTTTTTGTTGCAGTGTTGATGATGATGATGTTTCTCCATGTTTGAATATGCAGGCAAAGCTGCGTTATGCTTATGAGAAGGCCCTTCTTGGTGTTCGGGTTGGGCTCCATGCCAGCCCGGAGGTTTACTTGTCTGCCATGGTTGGAACAGGCTTTGGCGTCGATGGTGGGTTTGAGATGTCGTTTAGCACCAAGACTGGCCTGGTTAAAGGATTTGATCTCGGGGTGAACTGCCTCAGGAGTGAATGGGGGAATGCATCTGTTTCTGCGAGCTTGTAAGTTTTCTATATCATCAACAGTCTGTTTTTGGTGGTTTGAAATGTCCTACGCCCTATGAGCGATGCTAATTGATGCTGTGTATTAAATATTGCATCGGAGGGAGTAGTATGTTTAGTTTCCCCCATAGATTGTAGGCTCATAAAACTTGTTTATACAAGACTTGAATATGATTCAAACGTGTTTGTGCAAAACTTGCTTGTGTCCCTTTAGCAGTGTGTGCATGCATGGATGCTGCCCATCTTATGGATTATCATTTTTCCTGTGTAGTGTTTTGGACCTTGAGGGTGAGAAGAAGAAGAAGCTGAGAAAGATCCGGGCTCTCTACTCCAAGGAGGTCGATCCAAGTTTCAGTTTTGCTGCCGATGTGGCATTTGATGCCGAGAAAGGCAAGGTGCTGGCAACGGGTGGCGTCGCGCTGCGCGTCGACGAGAAAGTGCTTGTGAAGGGGAGGGTCAGCTCCAACGGTTCAGTTGCTGCACTTGTTGAGGTTGCAGGGGAAGGGCGTGCCAAGCTGAAGGCCTCTGCCCATGCTGATCTGTACGAGGTGAGCAAAAAGGGACCCAAGGTTGGCTTCTCCGTCAGTTTCAAGTGAGTCGTGCGGGTGTAAACTTTAGATTGCATGGAATTTAGGTAGTGACTATTGGTGGATGAGATTTTGCATGGATTTTAGGTAGAGTGATGACTTTTGGTGGATGAAATTTTGCTGTCACATTCACTGGTTGGCAATGTTGGAAGATTGATTTGGGATGCGAATGATCCACTGTCGTAACCCTTTGTTTGTTAGCCCCACTGAATTGATTTATCTTATCTGAGCTTATCCCTATTTCCTTGTATGCTGCAATCTGGAATTTCCTCTGATCCTTTTTAATTGACAAAGTTGTATACAAACCTGTGTCCATTAGTTTGGATCGGAGGGAGGGAGTAGTGTTTTAGATCACTACTTTAATTTGGATCTATAAACACCATTTCTTTACAAACATTGTCACATCGTGGTTTTAAGATCATAGAAAACAAGTTCCCATGCAATGGTTCCAAACATATATATATGCCTTCGGTTGTAAGAAGTTTGAAAGAATTAACCCAAGATTGTGTAGCAATAGACCAGCACGACGGCTGCCGCAACCAACTCGAGTGGAAAACCCTACACAGTTGCAAGGGAAATTAGAAACCTGCTTTCTAATATGGGAGGCTGCTATCATCCATCCCCTTTTGATAGCTTCTTATCCGCATAAACGGAATAGCTTGAACACTCGTAGCGATTTCGAAAACCAATTGAAGTCCAGCTTTATCCCATCCGTTGTCTGCCTCGATTGAAGTCCATCTCCGGCTTCCTAACCAGATCCCCAATTACAACATACAAAAGAGAAGGTGGGCGCCGTACTCAAACCAAATCAGAAGCAAGCGTGTGATTGCGATGAAATACTTTTGGGCGGGGCATTACCGACACTGAGATGAAATTCGAAATGAGAAAGGGCTTCAAAATCAACCCATCGCACCCGAATGCTCTGCTCTCCAAGCTCTGCGCAGGTGTTTTACATTAAAATCCCCGAACGATACCAACATACAACACCATTATAGCTTCATCTAGGTTTGTTCATTCAGTTGTGAAAGCACCAAGACAATAAAACGTCTTCCTGGAGAGCATTCGTTTTTGTGACATGTACAAGTTTTACTAATTTTCAGTCATCTGTTTTCTATTTTGCTTCAAGCCTGCTCATTCATTCCTCTGTTTCTTTTTCGTGGTTGGTTTTTACGCTCTCACCCGACCGCATCCGCATGGGAATTTTGAAAATTTCTATTCGGTGGGGTTGTCTGGTGTGGCGGAGGAGGGGAGTGCGGTCAGGTGATAGGGCGGAGGCGGCCATGAAGCGCGACCAGCTACCGGGGATCAGAGGGAGGATGGAGAGAGATGAAGATGGTACGGTGAGCAGGTCGGCGGAGCTCTCCCGTCGCCGTCGGGGTTCGTCAGCAGCAGGCGTAAGTTACGGCCAGCGTTCCCAACATCATCCCTCCCCCATTTTTCATTCCCTCCACCTGTGTCAGTTGGCTTGCTCAGCGTCAGTTCATTCAGGCCATCTGTGTTGATTTTGTTGGTGCCACATTTAGATTCGGATGAGGGGATTTTTTTTCTTCAGATTTTGGGGTGAAATCGAGCTTAGGGCCGTATGGGGATCTGAAGCTTCCGGTGGGTAAGAAGAAGTATGTGCTTTGTTTTATGTATGTATGCACTATCGCTGCTGTAATTCCACTTCCTGCCTGCTACCCCCATTTTGGGTCCCAATATGAAACCCAAAAAAGGGATTAGGATTTGTGATCCTTATACTTCTGAATGTGTCCATTTTTTGGATCTGAAACATCAGAGTTGGGACTGGCTGTGGTCTTTGTCCCAACTTAGGCAATTGTGCTTATGCTGGAACTGCATCTTTTAATTCCATCTTGTTATGATGGGGCAGTCAGATCATTCCACAAGACCTGATGGATGAAAGTTTACTTCACTGTCCATCACACATATGTGTGTGTGTGTGTGTGTGTGTGTGTGTGTAGGATTTCTGTGGTCAGTATAGACGTGTGCAGCAGCCCACTACTTTGTTTTTTTCTCTCAGCATGGTGGGATTCGTGTTTCCGTGGCAGTGCCAAGTGTAGTGAAAAGATTTTTGAGAGTACCTTTTTATTGTTTTTGGCACTTTTTTTTCCGCAAACCCGGAACAGGCGCTATCTATTTTTCTAGCTGAATTATTTTACACTTGCAGTCCAGGATTCAGAATCTTGACATTCTTTTGTTTCCATGTGTGCATTTTTTTCATCTTTTTTGGCAGTAGCAGGGTTGTGGATTCTTTGGGGCAGATGTCATCATGTGGATGCTATGTACCAAATTATGATCATGATGATGGTTTGTCAAACGGCAAGAGTTGTGGGGAAAGCACAACTCTCTTTATTCTTTTTTTTTCTGTTTTCT
>NW_021198995.1:0-2264 GCF_002162155.2 Triticum dicoccoides
TTATGATGAAAATACGGATGGTGTGTCCAAATATGGGGCTACTTACCTTTGCATCCGGGCGATTGCAGCTCAGACCTGCATCCTCGGACGAATCCGGACACCTTGTTTGTGATTCGAAGAACAATTTGTACATCTCCACGGGTGTCACGCCCATAAAATGTTGGAGGACTCGCGGTCCCTCCGGATTAAATTCCCACAGGCGGAGAGGGCGACGTTTGCAGGGCAGCGTGCGGTGAATCAGCATAACTTGCGCCACTACGGTCAAGTTAATATCTCTTTCTAGGAGATCCCGAATGCGGTCCTGCAGTAGGGGCACGTCTTTGGACGGCCCCCAGATAAGCCCTTCATTGACCCATGATGCTCGCCGTGGTGAGGGACCCGAGTGGAAAGCGGGTGGCGCCACCCATGTGGTGCCCCTGGGGGCTGTGATGTAAAACCAGTCCCGTTGCCATGAGCCGAACTCCTCTTGGAAAGTGCCCTCGGGCCAGGGAGCGCCGGCTATCTTCCTTATAATAGCTCCTCCGCACTCAGCGTGCTGCCCTTTTATCATCTTCGGCTCCACCTTGAAGGTTCTGAGCCACAATCCGAAGTGAGGAGTGATATGGAGGAAGGCCTCACACACGACGATGAATGATGAAATTTGGAGGATGGACTCCGGAGCTAAGTTGTGAAATTCCATCCCGTAATAGAACATCAGCCCCTTCACGAAGGGATCAATCGGGAAGCCTAGCCCCCGAAGGAAGTGAGATGTGAACACCACGCTCTCACTGGGCTGGGGAGAGGGAATGGCCTGCCCTTGAGCAGGCAGCCTATGCGAGATTTCGCCGGTTAGATACCTGGCATCTCTCAGCTTTCACACATCTTCTTCCATAATGGAGGAAGGCACCCACTGGCCTTGAAGGTCGGAGCCGGACATCATCGAAGGTCCGAAGCACCTAAAATTAGAGCTTTGAGTGTTGGAACTCGAGGCGAGGGGCGGATTCGATTGGATTGAAAAAGAAGGGAGTCAAGCCTTGGTCTCTTTATAAAGGAGTTGAATACCAATAGCCCTCCTCGTAACCTTTTGGGACTCGCTTTCAATTACAGAATCATACCAAAAGGCGCAGTTGGGTTACCCACGCCCGTATTGATGAGAATCCCGGAATAAGGGGACATGATCTCTGCTTTGACAAGACGTGCCAAGCAAACTGCCTCGCTAAACGCACTGAGGTGGAACAGTAAAATGACTCGAATAAAGGCTTGGCCGTCGTGTGATGTCATGCAGATTAGATTTTTGTAGATATTATTCTCTCTACGGTGGTATGTGGAACTTATTTTTGTAGAGCCGGACACTATCCTTGTGTTCAACATCTTCTATGAAGTATTCGGAGGAGGAACCCGCCTTGCAATGCCGAAGACAATTTGTGCGCCGGACTCATCGTCATTGAAGCCTGGTTCAGGGGCTACTGAGGGAGTCCTGGATTAGGGGGTGTCCGGATGGCCGGACTATGACCTTTGGCTGGAATCCCGGACTATGAAGATACAAGATTGAAGACTTCGTCCCGTGTCCGGATAGCTTTCCTTGGCATGGAAGGCAAGCTTGGCGATACGATATGAAGATCTCCTCCCATTGTAACCAACTCTGTGTAACCCTAGCCCTCTCTGGTGTCTATATAAACCGGAGAGTTTTAGTCCGTAGGACGAACAACAATCATACCATAGGCTAGCTTCTAGGGTTTAGCCTCTCTGATCTCGTGGTAGATCAACTCTTGTACTACCCATATCTCAATATTAATGAAGCAGGAGTAGGGTTTTACCTCCACCGAGAGGGCCTGAACGTGGGTAAAAACATCGTGTCCCTTGTCTAATGTTACCATCCGCCTAGACGCACAGTTCGGAACCCCCTACCCAAGATCCGCCAGTTTTGACACCAACACCCGTTTTCTGAGGTTGAATCCGGCGATGCTATCTAGCAGCACCGAGCAAATTGTTGCAGATGATTAGCTCCGCAAGATTGGAAGAGAGCTGACTACTTTAGGATGCACAAATGCGGAGAGAGTGTTCTTTGATGCACATCAGCTTGATGGACCCGCAACATCTTGGTGGGAGAACTTCACCACCACTTACCCCATTGATACAATTACATGGGATCAGTTTCAGCATGCATTCCGCACCGCCCATGTTTCAGCAGGAGCTATGAGCATGAAGAAGCGCGAGTTTCCCAACTTGCATCAAGGGAGTCGTAAAGTGGGATAGTATGTGGATGAGTTTAGCAAGTTAGCCTG
>NW_021198996.1:0-1761 GCF_002162155.2 Triticum dicoccoides
TGTCCCCAACACACCCAATATAATGGTAAATTGTGTAGGTGCACTAGTTCGGCGAAGAGATGGTGATACAAGTGAAATATGGATGGTAGATAAAGGTATTTGTAATCTGAAATAATAAAAACAGCAAGGTAACTAATGATAAAAGTGAGCGTAAACGGTATTGCAATGATAGGAAACAAGGCCTGGGGTTCATACTTTCACTAGTGCAAGTTCTCTCAACAATAATAACATAGATAGATCATATAGCAAGCCCTCAACATGCAACAAAGAGTCACTCCAAAGCCACTAATAGCGGAGAACAAACACAGAGATTATGGTAGGGTACGAAACCACCTCAAAGTTATTCTTTCGGATCGATCTATAAAAGAGTTTGTACTAGAATAACACCTTAAGACACAAATCAACCAAAACCCTAATGTCACCTAGATACTCCATTGTCACCTCAAGTATCCGTGGGCATGATTATATGATATGCATCACACAATCTCAGATTCATCCAACCAACACGAAGTACTTCAAAGAGTGCCCCAAAGTTTCTACCGGAGAGTCAAGAACGTGTGCCAACCCCTATGCATAGGTTCATGGGTGGAACCCGCAAGTTGGTCACCAAAACATACATCAAGAGGCACATGATATCCCATTGTCACCACAGATAAGCACGGCAAGACATACATCAAGTGTTCTCATAAAAGACTCAATCCGATAAGATAACTTCAAAGGGGAAACTCAATTCATCACAAGAGAGTAGAGGGGAAGAAACATCATAAGATCCAACTACAATAGCAAAGCTCGGGATACATCAAGATCGTGCCATAGAGGGAACACGAGAGAGAACACGAGAGAGAGAGAGAGAGAGAGAGAGAGAGAGAGAGAGAGAGAGAGAGATCAAACACATAGCTACTGGTACATACCCTCAGCCCCGAGGGTGAACTACTTGTGGGATGGAGATACGCCCCTCGTTCGCCCCTCGGCCATCCGGTCCATGTTAACAGCTTCTACAAAGCGCTATTTACCCCCACCCCTCGGGGTGGGGCTAGTCTCGCCCCCGACATTTGGTCGGGCGACCAGTTGGTCTCTGCTGAGGCCAATGCGGCTTTAGTTGCCCCCTTCACCGAGGACGAGGTCCTCACGACTATTAAGGGGACGAACCCCTCCTCGGCCCCGGAGCCGGATGGCATTCCCGTGACGTTCTTCAAAACGTTCTGGCAGACCATCAAGCCGGAGGTCATGGCCCTGTTTGAGGAATTCTACTCGGGCTCCATGGATCCAAGGCACCTTAACCATGGGATTGTTACCCTCATCCCCAAGGTCCCGGGTGCCTCCGACATCCGCCAGTTCCGACCCATCACAGTGATTAATGTGATATTCCGGATCCTAGCCAAAGGGTAGGCCAATAGGGTGACCCTTATTGCTGACGCGATTACCCATCCGAACCAATCTGCCTTCATTCAAGGCCGATTTATTCTGGATGGGGTGTTGGTATTCCATGAAGTCCTCCATGAAGTTTGGGTGAAGCACCATCGGGCAGTCTTCTTGAAGTTAGACTTCCACAAAGCGTACGACACTGTCCACTGGCCCTTCTTGCAGGAAGTGCTGCTCCGCAAGGGCTTCGACGACCGTTGAGTGACTCGCGTCATGCAGCTGGTCTCCTGCGGCCGGACCGCAGTGAACATTAACATTGACATTGGGCCCTACTTCCCCACCCTCTATGGGGTTCGTCAGGGTGATCCGTTCTTGCCGTTCATGTTCAACATGGTGATT
>NW_021198997.1:0-3618 GCF_002162155.2 Triticum dicoccoides
GGGTGCGTTTGCATCTCTGTCGCCAACACTCATAGTTTTGGCCAATTCTGACGCGATTCGTGGACTATTACTCATCATTTAGGGGTCCCGAAGCGATTCCACAGTGGTTGAACCCTAAGGTCCGTTTACGTGTCCGTCATCAACACTCACAGTTTTGGCCGATTCTGGCCCGTTTCATGGACTATTACTCACCATTTTGGGGCCCCGAAGTGATTTCCACGGTTGTTTGACCCCGTGGTGCGCTTACGTGTCGATCATCAACAAGCGCACTTTGGGCCGATTTTGGCCCATTTCTTGCATTATTACTTAGTTTTGGGGTCCCGGAGTGATTTCCACGATTGACGAACTCCGGGGTGCGTTTACGTGTCGGTCATAAACACTCACAATTTTGGCCAATTCTCGTCCGTTTCGTGCACTATTACTCACCGTTTGGGCGTCCTAGAGCGATTTCCACGATTGACAATCCCCGCAGTGCGTTTGCGTGTTTGTCGTCAACACTCATAGTTTTGGCCAATTATGACGCGATTCGTGGGCTATTACTCACCATTTAGGGGTCCCGAAGCGATTTCCATAGTTGTTGAACCCCAAGGTGCGTTTAGGTGTCAGTCATCAACACTCACTGTTTTGGGGCCCCGGTGTGATTTCCACAATTAAAGAACCGCGGGGTGTGTTTACATGTCGGTCATCAATGCTAGTAGTTTTGGCCAATTCTGGCCCGTTTCATGGACAATTACTCACTGTTTTGGGGCCCCGGAATGATTTCCACGATTAACGAATCCCCGGGTGCGCTTACGTGTTGGTTATGAACACTCACAGTTTTGGCCAATTCTAACGCATTTTGTGGACATTTAGTCACCGTTTTCTGGTCCTGAAGTGATTTCCATAGTTGTTGATCCCCAAGGCGCTCTTACGTGTTAGTCATCAACACTCACAGTTTTGGCTGATTCTGGCCTGTGTCATGGACTATTACTCACTATTTTGGGGCCCCGGAGTGATTTCCACGGTTAACGAACCGCAGGGTGCATTTACGTGTCGGTCAGCAACACTCGCAGTTTTGGCCGATTCTGGCCCGTTTCTTGGACTATTACTCTGTTTTTGGGTCCAAGCGTGATTTCCACGATTTACGAACCCCGTGGTGCGTTTACGTGTCGGTCAATGACACTCACAATTTTGGCCAATTTCTGGTCCGTTTTGTGTACTATTACTCACCGTTTTGGCGTCCTAGAGCGAATTCCACGATTTACAATCCCCGGGGTACGTTTGCATCTCTGCCGCCAACACTCATAGTTTAGGCCAATTATGACGCGATTCGTGGACTATTACTCATCATTTAGGGGTCCCGAAGCGATTCCATAGTGGTTGAACCGTAAGGTCCGTTTACGTGTCGGTCATCGACACTCACAGTTTTAGCCGATTCTGGCCCGTTTCATGGACTATTACTCACCGTTTTGGGCCCCGAAGTGATTTCCATGGTTGTTTGACCCCAAGGTGCGCTTACGTGTCGATCATCAACAAGCGCACTTTGGGCCAATTTTGGCCCATTTCTTGCATTATTACTTAGTTTTGGGGTCCCGGAGTGATTTCCACGATTGACGAACTCCGTGGTGCGTTTACGTGTCGGTCATAAACACTCACAATTTTGGCCAATTCTCGTCCGTTTCGTGCATTATTACTCACTGTTTGGGCGTCCTAGAGCGATTTCCGCGATTGACAATCCCCGTAGTGCGTTTGCGTGTCTGTCGTCAACACTCACAGTTTTGGCCAATTATGACGCAATTCGTGGGCTATTACTCACCATTTAGGGGTCCCGAAGCAATTTCCATAGTTGTTGAACCCCAAGGTGCGTTTAGGTGTCGGTCATCAACACTCACTGTTTTGGGGCCCCTGTGTGATTTCCACGATAAACGAACCGCGGGGTGCGTTTACATGTCGGTCATCAATACTAGTAGTTTTGGCCAATTCTGGCCCGTTTCGTGGACAATTGCTCACTGATTTGGGGCCCCCGAATGATTTCCACGATTAACGAACCCCGGGTGCACTTACGTGTCGGTTATGAACAGTCAAAGTTTTGGCCAATTCTAACGCGTTTTGTGGACATTTAGTCACAGTTTTCTGGTCCTGAAGTGATTCCATAGTTGTTGATCCCCAAGGCGCACTTACGTGTTAGTCATCAACACTCACAGTTTTGCTTGATTCTGGCCTGTTTCATGGACTATTACTCACTGTTTTGGGGCCCCGGACTGATTTCCACGGTTAACGAACCGCAGGGTGCATTTACGTGTCGGTCATCAACACTCGCAGTTTTGCCGATTCTGGCCCGTTTCTTGGACTATTACTCTGTTTTTGTGTCCAAGCGTGATTTCCATGATTTACGAACCCCATGGCGCGTTTACGTGTCGGTCAATGACCCTCACAACTTTGGCCAATTTCTGGTCCGTTTCATGTACTATTACTCACCGTTTTGGCGTCCCAGAGCGATTTCCATGATTTACAATCCCCGGGGTGCGTTTGCATCTCTGCCGCCAACACTCACAGTTCTGGCCAATTCTGACGCGATTCGTGGACTATTACTCATCATTTAGAGGTCCCGAAGCGATTCCATAGTGGTTGAACCCTAAGGTCCGTTTACGTGTCGGTCATCAACACTCACAGTTTTGGCCGATTCTGGCCCGTATCATGGACTATTACTCACCGTTTTGGGGCCCCGAAGTGATTTCCATGGTTGTTTGACCCCAAGGTGCGCTTACATGTCGATCATCAACAAGCGCACTTTGGGCCAATTTTGGCCCATTTCTTGCATTATTACTTAGTTTTGGGGTCCCGGAGTGATTTCCACGATTGACGAACTCCGGGGTGCGTGTACGTGTCGGTCATAAACACTCACAATTTTGGCCAATTCTCGTCCGTTTCGTGCACTATTACTCACCGTTTGGGCGTCCTAGAGCGATTTCCACGATTGACAATCCCCGCAGTGCGTTTGCGTGTTTGTCGTCAACACTCACAGTTTTGGCCAATTATGACGCGATTCGTGGGCTATTACTCACCATTTAGGGGTCCCGAAGCGATTTCCATAGTTGTTGAACCCCAAGGTGCATTTAGGTGTCAGTCATCAACACTCACTGTTTTGGGGCCCCGGTGTGATTTCCACAATTAAAGAACCGCGGGGTGCGTTTACATGTCTGTCATCAATGCTAGTAGTTTTGGCGAATTCTGGCCCGTTTCATGGACAATTACTCACTGTTTTGGGGCCCCGGAATGATTTCCACGATTAACGAATCCCCGGGTGCGCTTACGTGTTGGTTATGAACACTCACAGTTTTGGCCAATTCTAACGCGTTTTGTGGACATTTAGTCACCGTTTTCTGGTCCTGAAGTGATTTCCATAGTTGTTGATCCCCAAGGCGCTCTTACGTGTTAGTCATCAACACTCACAGTTTTGGCTGATTCTGGCCTGTGTCATGGACTATTACTCACTATTTTGGGGCCCCGGAGTGATTTCCACGGTTAACGAATCGCAGGGTGCATTTACGTGTCGGTCAGCAACACTCGCAGTTTTGGCCGATTCTGGCCCGTTTCTTGGACTATTACTCTGTTTTTGGGTCCAAGCGTGATTTCCAC
>NW_021198998.1:0-1096 GCF_002162155.2 Triticum dicoccoides
TACACATGCAAAACTAGTGAAAGCACAAACGGCAGCAGCAACTCGTCTCTCCTCAGGATATTGTAAACATGTAAATCGTTGTTCAGTTTCTAACTCCCAAGTAAGATATATATCAGGAACATATCTACCCTCAAATGGTGGAATATTCAATTTCAGTTTAGGAATATGGACATCATCTCGTACCTGAGGTGGTGGTGCAGGCCTACCATTACGAATATATACCTGAGGTCGACCTGCTGGTGGTGGTACAGGTGGCTGCATGTAGTGTTGATTTTGATCAACCTCATCCTCATAATCTCCCACATAATCATCCTCCTCCGCATCAGCAGCAGGAGCCACAGAAGTATCAACAGCAGCACCAACAGTTTGGCCAAACGCAAGAGGAACACGGCTTGCTCGGCGGAGGTCTGCTTCGCGACGTGGAGGTAGTCGTTGTTGTTGTTGTTGGAGAGGTGCGTAAGGTGCAGCGGGTGGTGGTGGTGGAAGACGCGCGAGCAATTCATTAAACTTGTTATCGAGCTTTGTTTCGAACGTCTTCTCAAGGCCAGTGATCTTCTCCATGGCCTCTTCAAAATTGTTCAGCACATCTTGCACCAATTCAGTCATCATTTGCTGAAACTTATCATGAAGCTCCTTGTTCGATAAATTCTCCCAGTCAATCTCGTCGGCTTGTGATCCTAGCATGGTTAGCAGCAATAGAAACACACAAGAATATGATCCTACAGACTACTAAGAAGTGGTGGTGGTGTATCACAAATCCGTCAAGCAAATCTCAAATTCTTACCAGTTCTTACCCAGCAGCAGGCGGTGATCGGCAACCGTTGTAGTCAAAAACTCTCAAAGCTTGGATAGAGCGATTACCAGGGAGAGTCAAACACACGACGTAGATGTATGTGGAGCTGGGAAGGCTTATAGTATGGTAGCAAAAAGGGTCAGCAATAATCAATTCAGAGATGCAAAGTTGAATAAACGCTCAACGACGGTACTGTGCTGGTCCTAGGCTAGACTGTGCTAGAGACGCGAGCCTAGAACACCAACAAAATCACGGCGCGGCACGTAAACAAGGTAAAAGCACACTCTGAATTTTTTTTTTCGC
>NW_021198999.1:0-729 GCF_002162155.2 Triticum dicoccoides
TTCAATGTGTTGGGGCTACTAAATTATAAAAGGAATTATCCTACTATTAAAGGGAATAGGTATTCTTGGTTTGGTTTAGTCCTTTTCGTTTGGTCAATCTAGGCCAGGTACTTCTATGTTGATGGGCCTTTTATGGGCTTTCATAGAGATCACGAAAAATAATTGGGTCAAAATAAATCAACATTGTGGGAATTGAACACAGGACCTTGTGTCTAGATCTTCGATGTAACTAATTAAGCGAATGAGCAAACTAAAGGAAGGATTGCGTCCTTTTCTTGGTTTGGTTTAGTCCTTTTCGTTTGGTCAATCTGGGCCAGGTACTTCTATGTTGATTTCTATATTGAAAGGAAGGATCCATAGGCTTCAATGTGTTGGGGCTACTAAATTAAAAAAGGAATTATCCTACTATTAAAGGGAATATGTATTCTTGGTTTCGTTTAGTCCTTTTCGTTTGGTCAATCTGGGCCAGGTACTTCTATGTTGATGGGCCTTTTATGGGCTTTCATAGAGACCGCGAAAAATAATTGGGTCAAAATAAATCAACATTGTGTGAATTGAACACAGGACCTTCTATCTAGATCTTCGATGTAACTAATTAAGCGAATGAGCAAACTAAAGGAAGGATTGCGTCCTTTTCTTGGTTTGGTTTAGTCCTTTTCGTTTGGTCAATCTGGGCCAGGTACTTCTATGTTGATTTCTATATTGAAAGGAAGGATGCATAGGCTTCAG
>NW_021199000.1:0-2486 GCF_002162155.2 Triticum dicoccoides
CTCCGGCAAACGGGAGTTGCATAATCTCATAGTCATAGGAACATGTATAAGTTATGAAGAAAGCAATAGCAACATACTAAACGATCGGGTGCTAAGCTAATGGAATGGGTGATGTCAATCAGATCATTCACCTAATGATGTGATCCCGTTAATCAAATAACAACTCTTTATTCATGGTTAGGAAACATAACCATCTTTGATTAACGAGCTAGTCAAGTAGAGGCATACTAGTGACACTAAGTTTGTCTATGTATTCACACATGTATTATGTTTCCGGTTAATACAATTCTAGCATGAATAATAAACATTTATCATGATATAAGGAAATAAATAATAACTTTATTATTGCCTCTAGGGCATATTTCCTTCAGTCTCCCACTTGCACTAGAGTCAATAATCTAGATTACACAGTAATGATTCTAACACCCATGGAGCCTTGGTGCTGATCATGTTTTGCTCGTGGAAGAGGCTTAGTCAACGGTCTGCTACATTCAGATCCGTATGTATCTTGCAAATCTCTATGTCTCCCACCTAGACTAGATCCCGGATGGAATTGAAGCGTCTCTTGATGTGCTTGGTTCTCTTGTGAAATCTGGATTCCTTTGCCAAGGCAATTGCATCAGTATTGTCACAAAAGATTTTCATTGGACCCGATGCACTAGGTATGACACCTAGATCGGATATGAACTCCTTCATCCAGACTCCTTCATTTGCTGCTTCCGAAGCAGCTATGTACTTTGCTTCACATGTAGATCCCGCTACGACGCTTTATTTAGAACTGCACCAACTGACAGCTCCACCGTTTAATGTAAACACGTATCCGGTTTGCGATTTAGAATCGTCCGGATCAGTGTCAAAGCTTGCATCAACGTAACCGTTTACGATGAGCTCTTTGTCACCTCCATATACGAGAAACATATCCTTAGTCCTTTTCAGGTACTTCAGGATGTTCTTGACCGCTGTCCAGTGATCCACTCCTGGATTACTTTGGTACCTCCCTGCTAAACTTATAGCAAGGCACACATCAGGTCTGGTACACAGCATCGCATACATGATAGAGCCTATGGCTAAAGCATAGAGAACATCTTTCATTTTCTCTCTATCTTCTGCAGTGGTCGGGCATTGAGTCTGACTCAACTTCACACCTTGTAACACAGGCAAGAACCCTTTCTTTGCTTGATCCATTTTGAACTTCTTCAAAATTTTGTCAAGGTATGTGCTTTGTGAAAGTCCAATTAAGCGTTTTGATCTATCTCTATAGATCTTTATGCCTAATATGTAAGCAGCTTTACCGAGGTCTTTCATTGAAAAACTCTTATTCAAGTATCCCTTTATGCTATTCAGAAATTCTATATCATTTCCAATCAGCAATATGTCATCCACATATAATATCAGAAATGCTACAGAGCTCCCACTCACTTTCTTGTAAATACAGGTTCTCCGAAAGTCTGTATAAAACCAAATGCTTTGATCACACTATCAAAGCGTTTATTCCAACTCCGAGAGGCTTGCACCAGTCCATAAATGGATCGCTGGAGCTTGCACACTTTGTTAGCTCCCTTTGGATCGACAAAACCTTCCGGTTGCATCATATACAACTCTTCTTCCAGAAATCCATTCAGGAATGCAGTTTTGACATCCATCTGCCAAATTTCACAATCATAAAATGCGGCAATTGCTAACATGATTCGGACAGACTTAAGCATCGCTACGGGTGAGAAGGTCTCATCGTAGTCAACCCCTTGAACTTGTCGAAAACCTTTTACGACAAGTCGAGCTTTGTAGACAGTAATATTACCGTCAGCGTCAGTCTTCTTCTTGCAGATCCATTTATTTTCAATTGCTTGCCGATCATCGGGCAAGTCAACCGAAGTCCATACTTTGTTCTCATACATGGATCCCATCTCAGATTTCATGGCTTCAAGCCATTTTGCGGAATCTGGGCTCACCATCGCTTCTTCATAGTTCGTAGGTTCATCATGATTTAGTAGCATGACTTCCAGAACAGGATTACCGTACCACTCTGGCGCGGATCTCACTCTGGTTGATCTACGAGGTTCAGTAGTATCTTGATCTGAAGTTTCATGATCATCATCATTAGCTTCCTCACTAACTGGTGTAGGTGTCACTGAAACAGTTTTCTGTGATGCACTACTTTCCAATAAGGGAGCAGGTACAGTTACCACGTCAAGTTCTACTTTCCTCCCACTCACTTCTTTCGAGAGAAACTCCTTCTCTAGAAAGTTTCCGAATTTAGCAACAAAAGTCTTGCCTTCGGATCTGTGATAGAAGGTGTATCCAATAGTTTCCTTTGGATATCCTATGAAGACACATTTCTCCGATTTGGGTTCGAGCTTATTAGGTTGAAGATTTTTCACATAAGCATCGCAGCCCCAAACTTTTAGAAACGACAACTTTGGTTTCTTACCAAACCATAGTTCATAAGGCGTCGTCTCAACGGATTTTGATGGTGCCCTATTTAACCT
>NW_021199001.1:0-1268 GCF_002162155.2 Triticum dicoccoides
AACTCCTTGGTCACATTGCGCATATGATGATGTCCTACCGAGTGGGCCCAGAGATACCTCTCCGTTTACACGGAGTGACAAATCCCAGTCTCGATCCGCATAAAACAATAGATACTTTCGGAGATACCTGTAGTGCACCTTTATAGTCACCCAGTTACGTTGTGACGTTTGATACACCCAAAGCACTCCTACGGTATCCAGGAGTTACACGCTCTCATGGTCGAAGGAAGAGATACTTGACATTGGCAAAGCTCTAGCAAATGAACTACACGATCTTTTGTGCTAGTCTTAGGACTGGGTCTTGTCCATCACATCATTCTCCTAATGATGTGATCCCGTTATCAACGACATCCAATGTCCATAGCCAGGAAACCATGACTATCTGTTGATCACAACGAGCTAGTCAACTAGAGGCTCACTAGGGACATATTGTGGTCTATGTATTCACACGTGTATTACGATTTCCGGATAATACAGTTATAGCATGAATAAAAGACAATTATCATGAACAGGGAAATATAATAATAATACTTTTATTATTGCCTCTAGGGCATATTTCCAACAGTCTCCCACTTGCACTAGAGTCAATAATCTAGTTGACATCGCCATGTGATTAACACTCACAGGTCACATCGCCATGTGACTAATACCCAAGAGTTTACTAGAGTCAGTAGTCTAGTTCACATCACTATGTGATTAACACTCAATGAGTTTTATGTTTGATCATGTTGCTTGTGAGAGAGGTTTTAGTCAACGGGTCTGAACCTTTCAGATCCGTGTGTGCTTTACAAATCAGTATGTCATCTCCTAGATGCAGCTACCACGCTCTATTTGGAGCTATTCCAAACAACTGTTCTACTTGGAGCTATTCTAAATTATTGCTCCATTATATGTATCCGGTCTCTCTACTCAGAGTTATCCGGATAGGTGTCAAGCTTGCATCGTCGTAACCTTTACGACGAACTCTTTTACCACCTCCATAATCGAGAAAATTCCTTAGTCCACTAGTTACTAAGGATAACTTTGACCGCTGTCCTGTGAGCCATTCTTGGATCACTCTTGTACCCCTTGACTGACTCATGGCAAGGCACACTTCAGGTGCGGTACACAGCATAGCATACTGAAGAGCCTACGTCTTAAGCATAGGGGACGACCTTCGTCCTTTCTCTCTATTCTGCCGTGGTCGAGCTTTAAGTCTTAACTTCGTACCTTACAACTCAGGCAAGAACTCCTTCTTTGACTGGTCCATCTTGAACACCTTCAAGATC
>NW_021199002.1:0-1674 GCF_002162155.2 Triticum dicoccoides
CTTTATGCAGTTGTTGGTGAGATAACCTCGACGCCACCCAGTACTAGTGCGGGAGTTCGGGAGTATTGCTATAACTCGTATAACGGATGCTTTTCGAAGGTTGAGGTAAATATTTCCGAAGGTTTCTTGGTTATGTGTTGAAGGCTGGATACAGATGGATGTAGGATTTGCTAGTTTTGGGTGAGATATTATGCTTCCCTTGTATCCCCAACACCTGATTGCGTAACAAGAATGTTTCGGGAGTTTCATAGGTGGGAATTCAAGTAGCTCTAGTATTTCTTCTTGCAGATATTTGGTTTGTGATTGGGTAATCCTTACCAGTTATTTGTACATATCCGTACCTTGTTGATTTATTCATCTACCTTTATCTAAGTGGCTTCTCAATTTATGGAAGTGTGATGATTTACTTTGGAATTCATTCGTTCATTCTTGTTCGAATGTTAAGGCTATATGTTGCAATTTTGATCCATTGCTTCAGCTTGAATATATGTCTTTCAAGATGCTAACGGATGTCAACCTCTTCAGGATGGCTCCTCCAATGCGTCAGAATCCGAAACCTCCGCCACCACCTCCACCTCCGAAGGCATGGCAAGCTGTCATGGAAGCCACCAACGCCAACACTCAAATGCTTTTGCAACTCTTGCAAGAGCGCAACCAAGGGCAAGGCAACCAAGGAAATTAAGGCCAAGGCAACAATCAGCTTCAGTTTGCTACCCTCAATCAGTTCCTCGCAAGCTAGCCGAAGTCCTTCAGTAACTGTGTCGAGGCCATAGACGCTGACGACTGGCTCATGGATATCTGCAAACATTTTGAGTGTAGCAATGTTAGGCCTGAGGACTTTGTCAAGTTTGCTTCGTTTCAACTCAAAGACCAAGCTGCTGAGTGGTATCAACAATACAAAGATTCCAGAGGAGGTCGTGTGATTACCTAGGATGATTTCCGCTGAGACTTCAAAGCTCACCACATTCCACAAAGTGTTGCTGAGAGTAAGCATGAGGAGTTCCGCAATCTCAAGCAAGGCAGCATGTCTGTTTACCAATACAACATCCAGTTTCAGAAACTCCTCACTTCGCTAAACAAGACGTCCCTGATGAGAAGAGCATGATTTATCAATTCAGAGGTGGTCTCAGAGAAGATCTGCAATTAGCTCTCGTGCTTTTTGAGCCGACTAAGTATGATGAATTCTACAACATGGCACTAAAGCAAGAAGCTGCTCAGCTCAAGTGTGATGCTTCTAAGAAGAGAGTCAGG
The DNA here is from genome assembly GCF_002162155.2 of Triticum dicoccoides. Lineage (NCBI taxonomy): Eukaryota > Viridiplantae > Streptophyta > Magnoliopsida > Poales > Poaceae > Triticum > Triticum dicoccoides. Next base: position 1,252 of record NW_021199002.1, read on the forward strand.
GATGTAGATCAATCATCTTCTTCTTCAACTCAAGTGGCAGCTAAGCAACAGAAGTTCTGGTTGCCTCCTCCTCCTCCGCTTCGTCAGCCTTACCAGCAGAAGAGTAAAGGTGGAAATGGATCTTCCCACCCACCCAACCCAGGCTATCAGATCAAAGCGCAGTCTCATACTTCAAGGTCAAGTGCTCCTTATCACCGTCCGTTCTCAGAGGTTACTTGCAGCAAGTGTCAGAAGAAAGGGCACTATGCAAACAAATGCTTCAACCAAAGGCGCCTTCTGCCTCCTCCTCCTGTTAGATCTGCCAGCAATGCAGTGGACAAGCATAATTCCAAGTCTGCTAAGGTCAACATGATGAACGCAGCTCAGGCAGAGGACTCTTCAGAAGTGTTCATGGGTAATCTTCCTATTAATGATATTCCTGCA
>NW_021199003.1:0-1154 GCF_002162155.2 Triticum dicoccoides
AGTTTTTCCTCCAAAGGGTCGGTCCCGTCTTCCCATGATGTTGCGCATGCTGTTGTCCAGTGCCTCAACCGCATGTCACTTAGTCATGGTGGCCTCATCCCATAGTATCAATGAGGCCATCCTCAGTAGCTTGGCGGTACCACTCTGCTTCGTGAAGGTGCATGAGGCGCCATCGTCGCAGCTCAATGGGATCTTGAACCTTGAGTGGGCAGTCCTGCCTCCCGGTATGATAGAAGCGGCGACGCCTGATGTCGCGGTAGCGATAGCGATGTTTCCCTCGCTTCGAACCTTGGGGAGCAGTGCCCTGTACAGGAAGGTCTTCCCTGTACCTCCCGGGCCATCAACAAAGAACACACCCCCATCACCGCGTTCAACAGAAGCTAGTATCTCGTCATATGCAGCCCTCTGCTCTGAGTTTAGCGACGAAGCCAATTTAGTGTCGTTGATGTCAAAATCGGTGTTGGATTCCTCGATCACTTCTCTGGCCTCGCCCTCGGTTGGGTCGAGCGAGTCGTCAATGCATGGAAGAGCGAAATCAGCTATGTCTTTGCCCATGGACTGCAACATACCCCTAATGTCAAGCAACACCATTTGTTCCACCTCAATCGGGCACATGTGTGATCGCCGATAGTCATCAGACATATGCTCCAAGTGCCTATCCCATAAACCACGCACGTCGCCTGGCTCACAGTGCACCAAAATTGTTGTGAAGAGCCTCCTGAGCGAACATGGCATCACCCACTGCTCTACCTCGGTAAGACAGTCATCGAGCGTGTTATCTGCCTCGATGAGTCCCAACCTTTCGGCGGCCTCTCTAAAGCTCCCGCATAGCCTACCGTCCACGGTGAGCAGGTCCTCATATGATGTCTTGCCAGCAACATGGTTTAGCAGCACACGCAGATAGTATCGCTCCCCCTCGGCAGGATTGGCAGACACAATTCGACCTATCTGAAAACGCTCCACCAGTCATTCCAATACTTCTTACCCTTCTGCCATGTGAACCTTCCGGGAAAATCCTTGTACAATATATTTCTAGCCCACGGGTGGTCTTGGTTAGCTTTGAAATACTCTGTCAACATGGATTTGGACGCTTTCTCAGAGGCGACTACGTCGGTCAAGTGAGCTTGCTCATTGAATGCCACCCTGTGCATATT
>NW_021199004.1:0-5520 GCF_002162155.2 Triticum dicoccoides
TTGCTTCTCATAAATGTGTCAACAACACTTGGATCGTCTTTCATGATCATCAAATAGTTTTGTCCAAGGAAGAGCGAGTTTTCTGCAAGACTATCAATTATGTGCCAGGGAGAAGGAGTTGGCGCTAGCACACTAGTATCCATCCCGAATAACATGCAACGGGTGTTGGAATAGGTCCGGAGAGTGCGACCATGGGAGACACCTGCTTCCTTAGCAGTAACATCATCAGTGGGCTGTATACACACAAGAAGAGGTGATCCATCGGAATTAGTTGCCAGGTGCCACAGAGTATATCGGCGCTGCTCGTCCTCATGCTCGTGATCATCATCATCATCATCTCCCCCTTGGTTATAAAAATATCAAGTATAGGTGGTGGGATGTTCACAGGACCTTGGAAACACAAGAAGAAGGTTAATTAGTAAAGGGAAACTTGCTAACCCGCATGCATGTGGATGAAACAATTATAATTACGGTGGAAGACAAATGTACCAAAACTACTAGGATGCCATGCAAAAACAGTGCCACGAGAGGTGGCAGCAAACACAAGGCCCTCGTATTGAATTGCATCACAGTACTCATCCGTGTACATAAACTGATTTTTGAGAAATATCCATTGAGTCGAACCACAAAGGATGGCAACAAGCTTGTTGAAGATAGCAACTACTTGATAGTTGTTGTAATTCCAAGAGCGGTTGGGAACTCGACAAATTGCTATCTTCCGTAGAAGACAGTCACCATGATCGTATTTGAACATGCGTACATTACCGGTGTGCTCAACCTCTGGGCAGTGTGCTGAGATTTTTGGAAGTGGAACCCGGTGACGAGTGTACACATTCACAAGTTCCCACTCGCAGTTGGACCCAATGTAAACAACCCAATCTCCATTTGCGCCCGCCCAAGCCTTGCCCTCAAGCGATGGCATCTTAACATCATACGTATCATTATCAAGCGGCATCAACTGGCACAGGGCGAGGCCTCCGTCGTGCCGGCGCCAGTCATCAGGGTCACGACGAAGAAGATAGGGGAGATCAAACCGCTCCTTGACTCTTGGGTCCTTTGTAATGATGTTATTAGTTGAGTCGAGAATGGGCTTGAACGAACCTGCCATGCTAGCCGAGGTGATGACGTCGCACCGATCAATGAGTTCCTCCACCACGTCATCTTTCAGATCGGGGCAAGAATAACGGGGTCATTTCCGGCCTGTTTCCTCCATGGAGAAGAAGATCGAACAATGGCAGAAGAAAGGGTGAAGGGCTGAAGGAAAATGGAGGAGGGAGAGGAAGAGCATGCGACAGCAGTTCCAAATCGTGAGGGAAAGGCGAAGAGTTGGTGGACGGTTGCGAGTTTGCCACGATTCACGAAGAGGCACCACGGCCTACACGTCCGTTCGGGAATACTCCTACTACTCGCTGTCGTCTCACAGATATGTTGGAACGGGACCACATGTCAATGAAACATGGTGTGTAATTTCTTGTGCAAAATGCGATCTGGCCGCGTTGGCCGAGGTGCCGCATTAGTTATCGACCTTTATTTTTTTAATGGCGTGCCGATCAGTTTTGAAGCACGACTAACTGGTACAGTACGTGGAGAGGATGATAGCAGGGACCTGCCAAGGTCATGGCAGTATGGAAGCAAGTGCCTCCTTATTTCAAGCCAATAAAAAAAATGGCTCCTCCTAGTGGATTTCTGACATCTGGGTCCCATGCCATTGTCAACGTAGTCAATAAACGAGAGAATTGCACAACGAGCGGCTGACACCAGGACCCAGCAGCTCGCCCAGTTATTTATGTTTTGGGTTAATTTGAGAAATGCCACTCCAAATCTGGTGTATCCGAGAAATGCCACTTCAATTTCCAAACTTTGAAAAATGCCATTTCATGCCATTTCTAGTGGCATTTTTCGAAGTTTGGAGTGGCATTTTTCAAAGTTTGCAAACTGCAGTGGCGTTTTTCAAAGTTTGCAAAAATTGCAGTGGCATTTTTCAAAGTTTGGAAATTGCAGAGGCATTTTTATGTATCGGCATAATTGGAGTGGCATTTATCTAATTTGTTTTTGAGACGGAAGCAGGGTGTCAACTGGGCTGTGCGGGACACTCTGGCCTGTCTAGACAACCTTCTCTTTTATGTTTACCATAGACCATCCGAGTAGTTTTTTTCTTTCTGAAAATGGCTAGCCCAGTTCTTTTGTGATTTGTCAAGTAAGTCGCTTTATCAGGCCTGCTGGGCTGCAAATCTTTCAAGACGAGGAGAGCTTCATTCGGCTGGCCAAGAAAATGGCCTATCAGTAATGAGAAATGGCTTGTACATTTTTAAAACACATCAAACCGGCAATTATTTTCAAATATCTTTTTTTTCATTTCGAGATTTTAAATTGCATGGATTTTTATGCGTGGACAATTTATTGGATTTTATATTGATATACATTTATTTTTAAAATCAGTCTGAATGTGACTCGAAATTTCGGGATTAAAAACAGTTCAAACCGCACCGACATATGCAAAATTTCGTATATTTTTTAACCGTGGCCACAATATGGGCTGTAATGCTAACATAAAGAATATGGGCTCAAAAAATCCGTAAGAATTAGCAAATGGGCTGTAAATTATTTGAAATAATGGCAGATGGGCTGTATGCTGTTTTCCACAGATTTGAGGCTTTCCACAGATGGCCTGTATACTGTTGGATGTCCATCCAACGGCCATCGTGCTTCTTCAACCTCTGGTCTTCTTGCTCTAGCCGCCCTCCTTTTCTATAAAACTCAAAAACAAGGGAAAAACAGAAACTGGCACTAGGCTCTAGCTTAATAGGTTAGTCCCAAAAACCATATAAAATAGCATATAAATGCATATAAAACATCCAAGGTTGATAATATAATATCATGAATACTTCATAAATTATAGATACGTTGGAGACATACCAGCATCCCCAAGCTTAATTCCTGCTCGTCCTCGAGTAGGTAAATGATAAAAGAAATAATTTGTGAAGTGTGAATGCTAGCAAGTGCATAAGTTTCATCAATGATAGTCACAATCACTTTTTCTAGCATCATTATATATCATAACAGTAGCTCATTTTCATAAAACTTTTCATGATCAAGTAACAAGCTATTCACATGTTAAAGTATAGATCATAAACTCTCTTGAAACTAACAAACTATATTCTCAGTCATCAAACAATTGCAATCCATCTTATTTTCAGGAAGGGTCTATGTCAGAGCTTTGATTTAGCAAACTCCACATACTCAACTATCATTTAGTCTTTCACAATTGCTAACACTCATGTGATATATATGGGTTCAAAGTTTTAATCGGACACAGAGAAAGATAGGGGCTTATAGATTTGCCTCCCAACTTTTAACTCAAGGGTAATGCCAACAATAATAGTTCGTTATAACTTACATCCAATTGGATATATATATCAGGATCTTTCCAACACAATGTGCTTGCTAAAGGATAAAATGTAAAAAGGAAAGGTGAAGATCACCATGACTCTTGCATAAGGTAGAAGATAAAAGTAAAAGATAGGCCCTTCGCAGAGGGAAGCAGAGGTTGTCATGCACTCTTATGGTTGGATGCACAAAATCTTAATGCAAAAGAACGTCACTTAATATTGCCACTTGTGATATGGACCTTTATTATGTAGTCTGTCGCTTTTATTTCTTCCACATCACAAGATCGTATAAAGCTTATTTTCTCCACATTAATAGACCATACATATTTAGAGGGCAATTTTTATTGCATGCACCGATGACAACTTACTTGAAGGATCTTACTCAATCCACAGGTAGGTATGGTGGACTCTCATGGCAAAACAGGTTTAAGGAATGTTTGGAAGCACAAGTAGTATCTCTACTTGGTGCAAAGAATTTGGCTAGCATGAGGGGGAAAAGCAAGCTCAGCATGTTGGATGATCCAAGACAATATACTTTATTTCGGATATAAGAAAACATAACCCATTATGTTGTCTTCCTTGTCCGACATCAACCTTTTAGCATGTCATATTTTAATGAGTGCTCACAATTACAAAAGATGTCCAAGATAGTATATTTATATGTGAAATCTCGCTTCCTTCAATATTATTTCATGAATTGTTCAAATGACCAATTCTATGTTTGCTAACTTTCAATAAGTTTACTACCTATACTTATTCTATGTGAAGTCATTACTCCCCATTGTATAAGCATATGAAACTATATAAATTCATAGTTATGATATTTCAATTATTCAACCATTTACTCATAGGATATACGTAAAGCACGTGAGTAAATGACAAACTACTCCAAAAGATAATAGTGAAGGACACTGAGTAGTCAAATAATTAACTAGCCATGGGAGGATTCTTTTTCATTTAATAATTCAGATCCAATGATTTTATTCAAACAACAAGTAAAATTTAAAATACACTCCAAGCAAAACAAATCATGTGACGAATAAAAATATAGCTCCGAGTAAGGTATACCAATAGTTTTGAAGACGAAAGAGGGGATGCCTTCCGGGGCATCCCCAAGCTTAGGCACTTGAGTCTTCCTTGAGAATTACCTTGGGGTGCCTTGGGAATCCCCAAACTTAGGGTCTTTCCACTCCTTATTCTCTTCATATCGATATCTCACCCAAAGCTTGAAAACTTCAATCACACAAAACTTAACGGAACTTCGTGAGATAGGTTAGTATGATAAAGAGTAAACCATTCACTTTGGTACTGTCAAAGACAAGGCTCATAATTATTCTCACACAATTCCTACTGTACCATATCATTTCTACAATTTATATTGACAAATATAAGCCATAGAAACTTGAAAACAAGCAAACTATGCAATGAAAACAGAATCTGTCAGAAACAGAACAGTCTGTAATGATCTGAACACCAACCATAATTATGATACTCAAACAATTATAAAATAAATTTGTGGACGTGAGGAATTTGTCTATTAATCTTCTGCAAAAAGAATCAGGACCAAATCTCTCTTCTGTAAAAAATGGCAGCTAATCTCGTGAGCGCAAAGTTTCTGTTTTTACAGCAAGATCACATTAACTTTCACCCAAGTCTTCCCAAATGTCTTACTTGGCACTTTATTCAAACAAAATCTATAAAACATGATTACTACAGTAGCTTAATCATGTAAACACATGAAAACAATAACGTTAAATATTGGGTTGTCTCCCAACAAGCGCTTTTCTTGCTATCACGGAAAAAGAACTGCAATGACTACAAGCAAACAAATAAACAAGACAACAAGGAAATAAATAAGCAAGCAACTAACGCTAGGCTATCACGGCGATTACACATATTACATCCACTAGGCATGAAAGTTCGCCACCAGTGCAAATATAGGGAACAAAGCAGCATATCATATACATTGGCCGTCAAAATTGGCCACCAGTGCAAATAAACGCGGCAGCAAAACAAGAGCATAACTGAAACAACTTCAGAAGAGCTCAAAAAATGTTATCCTGGGTATCTACCATGCTGGCAATAAGCTTAGCAAGCTGATTAGCTTTGTCCCGTTTGGCGCTAAAATCCT
>NW_021199005.1:0-984 GCF_002162155.2 Triticum dicoccoides
ATGATGTCCTACCGAGTGGGCCCAGAGATACCTCTCCGTTTACACGGAGTGACAAATCCCAGTCTCGATCCGCATAAAACAATAGATACTTTCGGAGATACCTGTAGTGCACCTTTATAGTCACCCAGTTACGTTGTGACGTTTGATACACCCAAAGCACTCCTACGGTATCCAGGAGTTACACGATCTCATGGTCAAAGGAAGAGATACTTGACATTGGCAAAGCTCTAGCAAACGAACTACACGATCTTTGTGCTATGCTTAGGATTGGGTCTTGTCCATCACATCATTCTCCTAATGATGTGATCCCGTTATCAACGACATCCAATGTCCATAGCCAGGAAACCATGACTATCTGTTGATCACAACGAGCTAGTCAACTAGAGGCTCACTAGGGACATATTGTGGTCTATGTATTCACACGTGTATTACGATATCCGGATAATACAGTTATAGCATGAATAAAAGACAGTTATCATGAACAGGGAAATATAATAATAATACTTTTATTATTGCCTCTAGGGCATATTTCCAACAGTCTCCCACTTGCACTAGAGTCAATAATCTAGTTCACATCGCCATGTGATTAACACTCACAGGTCACATCGCTATGTGACTAATTCCCAAGAGTTTACTAGAGTCAGTAGTCTAGTTCACATCACTATGTGATTAACACTCAATGAGTTTTATGTTTGATCATGTTGCTTGTGAGAGAGGTTTTAGTCAACAGGTCTGAACCTTTCAGATCCGTGTGTGCTTTACAAATCTCTATGTCATCTCCTAGATGCAGCTACCACGCTCTATTTGGAGCTATTCCAAACAACTGTTCTACTTGGAGCTATTCTAAATTATTGCTCCATTATATGTATCCGGTCTCTCTACTCAGAGCTATCCGGATAGGTGTCAAGCTTGCATCGTCGTAACCTTTACGACGAACTCTTTTACCACCTCCATAATCGAGAAAATTCCTTAGTCCACTAGTTA
>NW_021199006.1:0-1600 GCF_002162155.2 Triticum dicoccoides
CGGAAACACACACTTAAAGTACTCAAGTTCCTTAGAGAGTGACTGTATCTCATGAGTCTGCTGAACAACAGAGCGCTCATTAGTCATCTTGTAGTCACAGAATTGCTCCATGACGCATAACTCGTTTCCAGCGCCCGAGGGCCCAAATGTGGCCTCGAGCGCATCCCACATGTCTTTGCCGCTGTCAAACGACATATATCAATCCACAATGGAATCGTCAAGAACACTCAGCAGGGTGGCTTTGAAGAGGGTATCCATGTTCTGAAAAGCTTCCTGCTGTGTAGGATTAAATCGCCCTCAGGCTTACCCTTGGTGGCGTCATAGCAGTACATGATCTGAAACCAATATACTGCTCTTGTGCGCCACCTTTTATATTGCACCCCCTTAAAAGTAGGCAAATTCAAAAGCGCAGCAAAACCACTCGGAGTAAATTGCCTGTAATCAGGTTTTTGGATTGGATTGTTGAATATATGAGCAATTTAGTATGAGATTTAATCCGAATCAGCAGTAAATAGATCATGGCGACAATTGCAAACATCAAAGTAATGATGTGGACTAAACCAGGAGGACAGAATCACATACTGTACAGCGGGAGCAGAACTGATGTGGTTGATGTTGTCACTCATGTCATTGATGAAGAGGTTACCGAGGTCGTGGAAGAAGGCTGTCGTTGAGGAAGTCGTCACTGGCAGTAGTACAGGAGTGTGCTCCCCAAAAACCTGATCGCCCCTCTCCCATACAGGATCACGAAAGACGGGGTTCGGAGGACTGCTGTCCCTTCTCGCAGTGCACGCCGGAACACTACTAGGGAAAAGCCTAGCAGCAGCGGGGGTTTTGGGCCTATTAGTAGCGCGGGGGCCAGCGCTACTAATAAGGCGCTACAGCTAAGTTATAGCAGTTGCGCGGGTGCAACCCGCGCTACAGCTAACGTATAGCAGTAGCGTGGGTAAAAACCCGCGCTACTACTAATCTGTAATCTCTGAATTCTTTTTTGAATTTTTTCGAATTTTTTTTAGATTTTTCCCCCTAATTTTCGAATTTCTTAATTATTTTAACCTCAAATCTCTAATCACCCCTCATCGCTGCTCAATTTAATCTCTAATCACTCCTCATCATTCCAAATAATCTAACTTCCTGGACGGTCACCCATCCTCTCACTACTCCAGCCTGAGCATGCTTAACTTCCGGGTTCTATTCTCCCTCGTTTCCAAGTCTGCACTTGTTGTTTTCTTGACAACAGTAAGATGTCAATCCTATTAACCTCAGGAATTTAGCTTGAGCATGAAGTCACATATTTCACTGTTTGAGTTTGAAACTATTGTTCTAAAAAATTAGTAACACTAATATTTCTTGAATAATTAGTTTGACCACAGTTTGACCAGATTTGACCACAGTTTGACCATAGTTTGACCAGATTTGACCAAAATTCAAAATAAAATAAAATAAATATTTAGTAACACTAATATTCTTGAATAATTAGTTTGACCATACTTTGACCAGATTTAACAAAAATTAAAAAAAACTGATTTTTTTGAATTTTTTTGCTTCCAGATCTTAAAAGCCACGTAACTTTTTTTTCTGTTAGGTTTTTGAGGATTTT
>NW_021199007.1:0-1600 GCF_002162155.2 Triticum dicoccoides
CGGAAACACACACTTAAAGTACTCAAGTTCCTTAGAGAGTGACTGTATCTCATGAGTCTGCTGAACAACAGAGCGCTCATTAGTCATCTTGTAGTCACAGAATTGCTCCATGACGCATAACTCGTTTCCAGCGCCCGAGGGCCCAAATGTGGCCTCGAGCGCATCCCACATGTCTTTGCCGCTGTCAAACGACATATATCAATCCACAATGGAATCGTCAAGAACACTCAGCAGGGTGGCTTTGAAGAGGGTATCCATGTTCTGAAAAGCTTCCTGCTGTGTAGGATTAAATCGCCCTCAGGCTTACCCTTGGTGGCGTCATAGCAGTACATGATCTGAAACCAATATACTGCTCTTGTGCGCCACCTTTTATATTGCACCCCCTTAAAAGTAGGCAAATTCAAAAGCGCAGCAAAACCACTCGGAGTAAATTGCCTGTAATCAGGTTTTTGGATTGGATTGTTGAATATATGAGCAATTTAGTATGAGATTTAATCCGAATCAGCAGTAAATAGATCATGGCGACAATTGCAAACATCAAAGTAATGATGTGGACTAAACCAGGAGGACAGAATCACATACTGTACAGCGGGAGCAGAACTGATGTGGTTGATGTTGTCACTCATGTCATTGATGAAGAGGTTACCGAGGTCGTGGAAGAAGGCTGTCGTTGAGGAAGTCGTCACTGGCAGTAGTACAGGAGTGTGCTCCCCAAAAACCTGATCGCCCCTCTCCCATACAGGATCACGAAAGACGGGGTTCGGAGGACTGCTGTCCCTTCTCGCAGTGCACGCCGGAGCACTACTAGGGAAAAGCCTAGCAGCAGCGGGGGTTTTGGGCCTATTAGTAGCGCGGGGGCCAGCGCTACTAATAAGGCGCTACAGCTAACTTATAGCAGTTGCGCGGGTGCAACCCGCGCTACAGCTAACGTATAGCAGTAGCGTGGGTAAAAACCCGCGCTACTACTAATCTGTAATCTCTGAATTCTTTTTTGAATTTTTTCGAATTTTTTTTAGATTTTTCCCCCTAATTTTCGAATTTCTTAATTATTTTAACCTCAAATCTCTAATCACCCCTCATCGCTGCTCAATTTAATCTCTAATCACTCCTCATCATTCCAAATAATCTAACTTCCTGGACGGTCACCCATCCTCTCACTACTCCAGCCTGAGCATGCTTAACTTCCGGGTTCTATTCTCCCTCGTTTCCAAGTCTGCACTTGTTGTTTTCTTGACAACAGTAAGATGTCAATCCTATTAACCTCAGGAATTTAGCTTGAGCATGAAGTCACATATTTCACTGTTTGAGTTTGAAACTATTGTTCTAAAAAATTAGTAACACTAATATTTCTTGAATAATTAGTTTGACCACAGTTTGACCAGATTTGACCACAGTTTGACCATAGTTTGACCAGATTTGACCAAAATTCAAAATAAAATAAAATAAATATTTAGTAACACTAATATTCTTGAATAATTAGTTTGACCATACTTTGACCAGATTTAACAAAAATTAAAAAAAACTGATTTTTTTGAATTTTTTTGCTTCCAGATCTTAAAAGCCACGTAACTTTTTTTTCTGTTAGGTTTTTGAGGATTTT
>NW_021199008.1:0-1555 GCF_002162155.2 Triticum dicoccoides
AATCACTTCGGGACCCCAAAACTGAGTAATAGTCCAAGAAACGGGCCAGAATCGGCCAAAACTGCGAGACTTGACGACCAACTTGTAAACACACATTGGGGTTCGGCAACAATGGAAATCGCTTTAGGACCCCAAAACGGTGAGTAGTAGTCCACGAAAGGGACAGAATCGAATAAAACCGCGATTGTTGATGACCGAAACATAAACGCACCAGGGGTTCGTCAATCGTGGAAATCCCTCCGGGACCCGAAACAGCGAGTTATAGTCCACAAAACGGGCCAGAATCGGCCAAAACTGCGAGTGTTGATGAACGACACGTAAGTGCATCTTTGGGTTCAACAACTATGGAAATAGCTTCGGGACCCCAAAAAGGTGAGTAATAGTCCACGAAACGGGTCAGAATTGGCTAGAACTATGAGTGTTGACGACGGGCACGTAAACGCACCCCTGGGATTGTAAATCGTGGAAATCGCTCTAGGACCCCCAAACAGTGAGTAATTGTCCACGTGACAGACCAGAAATTGGCAAAATGGTGAGTGTTGATAACCGACACATAAACGCACCCCGGGGTTCGTCAATCGTGGAAATCCCTCCGGGACCCCAAAACGGTGAGTAATAGTGCACCAAACGGACCAGAATCGGCCAAAACTGCAATTGTTGATGACCGACACGTAAGTGCATCTTTGGGTTCAACAACTATGGAAATCGCTTCGGGACCCCAAAAAGGTGAGTAATAGTCCACGAAACGGGTCAGAATTGGCCAGAACTATGAGTGTTGACGACGGGCACGTAAACGCACCCCTGGGATTGTGAATCGTGAGAATCGCTCTAGGACCCCAAAACAGTGAGTAATTGTCCACGTGACAGACCAGAATTGGGCAAAATGGTGAGTGTTGATAACCGACACATAAACGCACCCCGGGGATCGCAAATCCTGTAAATCGCTCTAGGACCCCAAAACGGTGACTAATAGTGCACCAAGCGGACCAGAATCGGCCAAAACTGCGATTGTTGATGACCGACACGTAAGCGCACCGTAGGGTTTGTCAATCTTGGAAATCATTTCGGGATGCCAAAACTGTGTAATAGTTCAAAACGGGCCAAAATCGGCCAAAACTGCGAGTCTTGACGACCAACACGCAAGCACACCTTGGGGTTCGACAAAAATGGAAATCTCTTTGGGACCCCAGAACGGTGAGTAATAGTCCATGAAACGGGACGGAATCAACAAAACCTGCGAGTGTTGATGAGCGACATGTAAACGCACCCAGAGGTTCGTCAATCATGGAAATCACTCCGGGACCCCAAAACAGCGAGTAATAGTCCACGAGACGGCCAGAATTAACCAAAATTGTGAGTGTTGATGACCGACACATAAACGCACCCCCGGGGTTCGTCAATCGTGGAAATCACTTCGGGACCCCAAAACTGAGTAATAGTCCAAGAAACGGGCCAGAATCGGCCAAAACTGCGAGACTTGACGACCAACATGTAAACACACATTGGGGTTCGGCAACAATGGAAATCGCTTTAGGACCCCAAAACGGTGAGTAGT
>NW_021199009.1:0-3591 GCF_002162155.2 Triticum dicoccoides
AGCCCATTTGCTAATTCTTACGGGTTTTTTTGGAGCCCATATTCTTTATGTTAGCATTACAACCCATATTGTGGCCACGGTTAAAAAATTATACGAAATTTTGCATATGTCGGTGCGGTCTGAACTGTTTTTAATCCCGAAATTTCGAGTCACATTCAGACTAATTTTAAAAATAAATGCATATCAATATAAAATCCAATAAATTGTCCATGCATAAAAATCAATGCAATTTAAAATCTCGAAATGAAAAAAAGATATTTGAAAATAATTGCCGGTTTGATGTATTTTAAAAATGTACAACCCATTTCTCATTACTAATAGGCCATTTTCTCGGCCAGCCGAATGAAGCTCTCCTCGTCTTGAAAGATTTGCAGCCCAACAGGCCTGATAAAGTGACTTACTTGACAAATCACAAAAGAACTGGGCTAGTCATTTTCAAAAAGAAAAAAACTATTGGGCTGGTCTGTGGTAAACACTGTCTAGACAGGCCAGAGTGTCCCGCACAGCCCAGTTGACACCCTGCTTTCGTCTCAAAAACAAATTAGATAAATGCCACTCCAATTATGGCGATTCATAAAAATGCCACTGCAATTTCCAAACTTTGAAAAATGCCACTGCAATTTTTGCAAACTTTGAAAAACGCCACTGTAGTTTGGAGACTTTGAAAAACGCCACTCCAGACTTCGAAAAATGCCACTAGAAATGGCATGAAATGGCATTTTTCAAAGTTTGGAAATTGCAATGGCATTTCTCGGATACACCAGATTTGGAGTGGCATTTATCAAATTAACCCAAAACAAAAATAACTGGGCGAGCTGCAGGGTCCCTGGTGTCAGCCGCTCGTTGTGCAATTCTCTCGTTTATTGACTACGTTGACAATGGCATGGGACCCAGATGTCAGAAATCCACTAGGAGGAGCCATTTTTTATTGGCTTGAAATAAGGAGGCACTTGCTTGCGTACTGCCATGACCTTGGCGGGTCCCTGCTGTCATCCTCTCCACGTACAATCATCTCCTGATTGTGTACGCGTCAACTTGCTAGGCCCACAAGTCAGCCTCTAAACTGTGCAGGACAAATACAACCCATTTTCTCTGCGTACAGTACCAGTTAGTCGTGCTTCAAAACTGATCGGCACACCATTAAAAAATAAAGGTCGATAACTAATGCGGCACCTCGGGCCAACGCGGCCAGATCGCATTTTGCACGAGAAATTACACACCATGTTTCGTTGACATGTGGTACCGTTCCAACATATCAGTGAGACGACGGCGAGTAGTAGGAGTATTTCCAAACGGACGTGTAGGCCGGGACGCCTCTTCGTGAACCATGGCAAACTCGCAACCATCCACCGACTCTTCGCCTTTCCCTCTCGATTTGGAACTGCTGTCACACGCTCTTCCTCTCTCCCTCCTCCATTTTCCTTCAGCCCTTCACCCTTTCTTCTGCCATTGTTCAATCGTCTTCTCCATGGAGGGAACAGGCCGGGAACGACCCCATTATTCTTGCCCCGATCTGAAAGATGACGTGGTGGAAGAACTCATTGATCGGTGTGACGTCATCACCTCGGCTAGCATGGCAGGTTCGTTCAAGCCCATTCTCGACTCAACTAATAACATCATTACAAAGAACCCAAGAGTCAAGGAGCGGTTTGATCTCCCCTATCTTCTTCGCCGTGACCCTGATGACTAGCGCCGGCACGACGGAGGCCTCGCCCTGTGCAAGTTGATGCCGCTTGATAATGATACATATGATGTTAAGATGCCATCGCTTGAGGGAAAGTCTTGGGCGGGCGCAAATGGAGATTGGGTTGTTTACATTGGGTCCAACTGTGAGTGGGAACTTGTGAATGTGTACACTCGTCACTGGGTTCCACTTCCAAAATTCTCAGCACACTACCCAGAGGTTGAGCACACCGGTAATGTATGCACGTTCAAATACGATCATGCTGACTGTCTTCTACGGAAGATAGCAATTTGTCGAGTTCCCAACCGCTCTTGGAATTACAACAACTATCAAGTTGTTGCTATCTTCGATAAGCTTGTTGCCGTCCTTCATGGTTCGACTCGATGGATATTGCTCAAAAATCAGTTTCTGTACACGAATGAGTACTATGATGCAATTCAATACGAGGGCCTTGTGTTTGCTGCCACCACTCGTGGCACTGTTTTTGCATGGCATCCTAGTAGTTTCTGTATGTTTGTCTTCCATCGTAATTATAATTGTTTCATCCACATGCATGCGGGTTAGCAAGTTTCCCTTTACTAATTAACCTTCTTCTTGTGTTTCCAAGGTCCTGTGAACATCCCACCACCTATACTTGAAAAATTTTATAACCAAGGGGGAGATGCCGATGGTGATGATCACGAGCAGCGTCCATATACTCTGTGGTGCCTGGCAACTAATTCCGATGGATCACCTCTTCTTGTGTGTATACAACCCACTGATGATGTTACTGCTAAGGAAGCAGGTGTCTCCCATGGTCGCACTCTCCGGACCTATTCCAACACCCGTTGCATGGTATTCGGGATGGATACTAGTGTGCTAGCACCAAATCCTTCTCCCTGGCACAGAATTGGTAGTCTTGGAGAAAACTCGCTCTTCCTTGGACAAAACTATCCGAAGATAGTGAAAGGCGATCCAACTATTGTTGACACATTTATGAGAAGCAACTGTGTCTATACCTCGGACATTTGGGTGGTTCCCTACCCTGCTACTGATATAGTAGGCCGCTTCAGCCTGGATGATCAGTCCTGCGTTGGTCTCCACATCGACAACGGATGGCCCGTCCCAGAGAATCACTTGTGGTTCAAAGCAAGCGTTTCCAACGCCGCGGAATGGTTGAGTTGAAGTTCATTTCATGGCTTGTTATTTGTTGTGTGGTGAAAACTTTAGTATTTATAATGTATCCTCGTTGTCGATGTGGGTTGATGACCTATTGTATGTAATAAAATGATATGTCTGTGATAAACTTACTAAATTTATGAATGGCTTTCGAGTCGCTTCTCTGAGTGAGTGGTGCGACGAGGCAAAAAAATATTTTCCGAATACATAATTGTACGTGCATTGCAACAGGTTATCGGATGAGGCCAATCAACAATAGTAGTACACTATTTGTACTAACTTCACATGCTTCGCGCGTCGGGCGGGTGTTTTTACTGTAGCCATATGTTAATGTGTTCGTTGTACGTAACCAGCACCTCGAATCCTCGATACTAGTATACTATATAGTAGTAGGAGTGAGTAGTAGGAGTGAGTAGTAGGAGTAGTAGGGTGGCATGGGCCAGCACAAGCATTCACGTCTAGGAGTATGACACACGCCACCACCACGACATCCATCTGACACCATATTATTTCTGGGAGTCCGTGCTAGAGCAATCTCTTCAACCTCGTCGTTTCTCTAACTTCAGCCATCGCGCGGCAGGCGGGGTGGGGGTTTGCCGATAGTTGGTTTCCTTAACTGTGGTCCCACTTGTAAGGCCAACTCCAACGCACGACCCCAAACGCACCTCCGTTTTGCACGAACTCCAACGATAATTTTAACTAGAAAAGCAAGACCAAAGAAAACAAGAACCACAAGAATACATTTTACT
>NW_021199010.1:0-6069 GCF_002162155.2 Triticum dicoccoides
TATATAATCAGGGTGTAACCGACAATATTCACTCCACCAAACCAAAGCATAACCAGTGAAAGAACCAACCGCAACCTTAACCTTTTTATGTTCATCGAAATTATGGGAAGCAAATATATTTTTTATGTCGAACTCCCATTCAATATATAAAGCAGGTTTAAAACGGCCATTAAATGGTGGTATAGATACATTAACCTGATCATGTGCATTTGGATGTTTGTGCACCTCTCGTGACGGTTGTGGTATTTGCAAAGGTGGTGGCACGTCTCCCGCGATCGACAAAGCCCATGAATTGACTCTGGATCCTGTCATGATTAGTAGAACAAGAAACAAAACCCAAAAATAATGTTCCTATAACTACTAGGATGTGGTGGTAAAACACTCACAGTAAAGCAAATATCAATGTCTTACAAGTTCTTACCATGCAGCAGGCGGTGATCGGCAACCAGCGGTGTCAAGTATTGAACAAGCTTCTGCAACTATTTAGATGCGGCTCGTCGCTATCTTCAATTTGAGTACTCATGGAGCCAAAACGGACTTCGTATGAGGAAGATACACCTGTTTTACTGAACAGTGCGCAAAACAGATTCCAATCCGAATTCAGGTACGAGATTGATTCTAGATAGATTCGATTCGAAGCGGTGGCGGATAAGCGGTGGTGGTAGATGGCAGGGGTGATGATGATGGTGCAGCGGCGGCGTGACAATTATGACCAGAACTCGAAACTCTAAAAGACTAGACTCTAAGACCAGCAACTAGAAACGACGATGCAACCGCAAATTCAACAAAGCAAAACCCTAAAAAGATTATGCAAAGGCTCAGATTGGTTCGGATATGATGAACTAACCCTAATTTTTTTGTGGCTTTTTCGTGGACTGTAGGTATGAAGAACAGACTCGATCTAAACTACGAAAAAATGTAAAATCTCACCGAGCAACCTGGAAATCTGATACCACTTGATAGAGGCAAAGGTGTCCCGTCTTTCGATGAGATGATGGATATCGCTTTGGTGGAAGTCGACTTTGACGATCCGACTACGAACGTGCGAGGACGTCGCGCCTTAGCAATCGCTAAACCAACTCCGAGAGGTTATTGACCACGCCGGAGCACGATTAACCTGACCACGAGGGTCTGTTTCCTGCGAGCAAACGAAGAACAAGCAAGAAACTAAGATTACAATCTGGATATTGCGAATATAAGATGAAAGCTTTATTGATCAAGGTGGGGTTCTGTGACGCCTTTGTCTGGTCGCTGAACACAAACGAAGTACGCGAAGTTGCAGCTATGGCGAACTTTTAATCTAAACAAAACCCACAGTCTAAACGATGTCCTAAGGGCTGTATATATGGAGGAAGAGGGGGGAATTTCGTGGCCCTTGGTGGAGGGGTCCGAAATCAACCCTATCTCTTGTTTCCCCACACAACGGACTCTAAAAATAGCCTATACTTATGTATTTCGAAATTACATGGGCCTGGCCCAATAATAAGGTGACGCAGCACCTAAAATAGCCTCGGAACGAAATTTATGAAGTGGCATCTTGTATATTTCGTCCAAGGCTTCATGCACCCATTATGGTGGCTTCAAAGTCCTGAAATCATCACTTGTAACTCCGTTCTTGTTCCCCTTGCGCATGCCATCATCTCCATGCTTGTTCTTGCTCCAATGTTCATCCTTCTCCAAGCTAGGCCCTTCATTTGTAAGCAAAACAAATGTATCCAATTTAGGCAGCATCATATTCTCATGAACATTAGAATCATTACCAAGAAACGAAAGTACCTGGTAATTTAGTTGGCGTGCACGAGCTCTAGTAATTGGTCCAGTATGTATAGCAGCAGGGGCTGTGGGTGTAACAATTGTATTAATGTCCTCATCACAGTTTCTTGCTTGTTCTTCGTTTGCTCGCAGGAAACAGACCCTCGTGGTCAGGTTGATCGTGCTCCGGCGTGGTCAATAACCTCTCAGAGTTGGTTTAGCGATTGCTAAGGCGCGACGTCCTCGCACGTTCGTAGTCGGATCGACAAAGTCGACTGCTACCAAAGCGATATCCATCATCTCATTAAAAGACGGGACACCTTTGCCTCTATCAAGTGGTATCAGATTTCCAGGTTGCTCGGTGAGATTTTACAGTTTTTCGTAGTTTAGATCGAGTCTGTTCTTCATACCTATAGTCCACGAAAAAGCCACAAAAAAAATTAGGGTTAGTTCATCATATCCGAACCAATCTGAGCCTTTGCATAATCTTTTTAGGGTTTTGCTTTGTTGAATTTGCGGTTGCATCGTCGTGTCTAGTTGCTGGTCTTAGAGTCTAGTCTTTTAGAGTTTCGAGTTCTGGTCATAAGTTGTCACGCCGCCGCCGCACCATCATCATCACCCCTGCCATCTACCACCGCCGCTTATCCGCCACCGCTTCGAATCCGTATCCATATACCACCACCGCTGTCATATATCACCACCGCTGCCATCTACTACCATATATCCACCACCAATCCGAGTTCTTGTCATATTAGGTTTGTTTTCGAGATCCATCTAGATTCCGATTCGTGTTTCCTTGCCGGAGTAGGTCCGGAAACCACGGTCCGTTTAGGCCCAAAATTTTACGAAAACGCATTTTTCGAAAAAATTTCTGGCTATCCTATTTTTAGGTGTTTCTGAGTGTTTTGAGACAGGTGCCATTATAGGAAGTTTTTTTTGACCCGTTTCCAGTTTTTGGGTCAGGGCAGTCGAAAAAAAAATTGGTCGAAAAAATTTCGTGCCCATCCTGTCAGTTTGAGCTAGGAAGAGTTTTGAGACACTCGCCATCATAGTGATTTTTCGCAAAAAAAAAGCAGCGCAAAAAAAAAGAGCGCAAAAAAAAAGAGCGAAAAAAATATTCCAGAGTGTGCTTTTCCCTTGTTTACGTGCCGCGCCGTGATTTTGTTGGTGTTCTAGGCTCGCGTCTCTAGCACAGTCTAGCCTAGGACCAGCACAGTACCGTCGTTGAGCGTTTATTCAACTTTGCATCTCTGAATTGATTATTGCTGACCCTTTTTGCTACCATATTATAAGCCTTCCCAGCTCCACATACATCTACGTCGTGCGTTTGACTCTCCCTGGTAATCGCTCTATCCAAGCTTTGAGAGTTTTTGACTACAACGGTTGCCGATCACCGCCTGCTGCTGGGTAAGAACTGGTAAGAATTTGAGATTTGCTTGACGGATTTGTGACACCCACCACTACCTCTTGTTAGTAGTCTGTAGGATCATATTCTTGTGTGTTTCTATTGCTGCTAACCATGCCAGGATCACAAGCCGACGAGATTGACTGGGAGAATTTATCGAATAAGGATTTGCATGATAAATTTCAGCAAATGATGAGTGGACAGGTGCAAGACGTGCTAAACAGATTTGAAGAGGCCATGGAGAAGATAGATGGCATGGAGAAGACGTTCAAAACAAAGCTCGATAACAAGCTTATGAATTGCTCGCGCGTCTTCCACCACCACCACCCGCTGCACCTAACGCACCTCTCCAACAACAACAACAACGACTACCTCCACGTCGCGAAATAGACCTCCGCCGAGCGAGCCGTGTTCCTCTTGCATTTGGCCAAACTGTTGGTGCTGCTGTTGATACTTCTGTGGCTCCTGCTGCTGATGCGGAGGAGGATGATTATGTGGGAGATTACGAGGATGAGGTTGCTCAAAATCAGAACTACGTGCAACCGCCAGCACCACCACCAGCAGGTCGACCTCAGGTATATATTCGTAATGGTAGGCCTGCACCTCCACCTCAGGTACGAGATGATGTCCATATTCCTAAACTGAAATTGAATATTCCACCATTTGAGGGTAGATATGTTCCTGATATATATCTTACTTGGGAGTTAGAAACTGAACAACGTTTTACATGTTTACAATATCCCGAGGAGAGACGGGTTGCTGCTGCTGTTTGTGCTTTCACTAGTTTTGCATGTGTATGGTGGTCTGAACATTGTAGATTATATCCTATTCCAACTACTTGGGCTGCTTTGAAAACTGCTACGCGTACTCGTTGGGTTCCACCATATTATCAACATGAATTGCTTCAGAAATTACAGCGCTTAAGACAAGGAAAAAATTCTGTAGAAGAATATTATCAAGAATTACAAACTGGCATGATTAGATGTGGTATTGTTGAGGAGAATGAAGCTATGCTTGCACGTTTTCTGGGTGGATTAAATAGAGAGATTCAGACCATTCTAGACTATAAGGAGTATACTAATATCACTCGTTTATTCCATCTTGCTTGTAAAGCTGAACGTGAAGTGCAGGATCGACAAGCATTGGCGCGAACTAACTTTTCTGCAGGCCGACCTTCATCATGGACACCGCGTGCATCTTCTACTTCAACGGCACCAGCACCTCAATCAGGTGTCTCCTCTAGTCGTGATACAAGAAAACAGGCACAACCACCATTATCTGCCAAGAGCGCACCTGCTGGGCCTGCACAGAGTTCTGCTTCTTCCATGGCATCAACAGGGCACACAAATGATATTATTTGTCGTTGTTGTAAGGGAGGAGGTCATTATGCAAGAGAATGCAAATCTCCGCGTGTGATGATTGCTACTGCGGATGGTGGATATGAGTCCGCTAGTGACTATGATGAGGAGACATTGGCTCTTATTACACGTGAAGAACATGATGGAGATGATTCTGGTCATGAGACGCAATACATGGCTCCTGAAGACGCTGACAGGTATGAATGTTTAGTTGCTCAACGTGTTTTGAGTGTGCAGGTCACACAAGCTGAGCAAAATCAGAGGCACAATTTGTTCCATACCAAGGGAGTTGTGAAGGAACGTTCTGTGCGTGTCATAATAGACGGAGGGAGCTGCAACAACTGGGCTAGCATGGAGATGGTGGAGAAGCTTTCTCTCACCACAAGACCACATCCACATCCTTACTACATCCAATGGTTCAACAACAGCGGCAAGGTTAAGGTAACACGTACTGTTCATGTGCATTTTAGTATCTCTACATATGCTGATTATGTTGATTGTGATGTGGTACCTATGCAAGCATGTTCCTTATTACTTGGTAGACCTTGGCAATTTGATAAAAATTCTGTACACCATGGTAGAAACAATCACTATGCTCTTGTTGATAAGGATAAAAATATTACTTTGCTTCCTATGACTCCTGATTCCATTTTGAAAGATGATATTAATAGAGCTACTAAAGCAAAACAGGAGAAGAATAAGAGTGAAAATCAGATTGTGGCAAAAGAATTTGAGCAACAAATGAAGCATAATAATAAACCATCTAGTGTTGCTTCTGAAATTAAATTGAAAAGTGCATGTTTATTTGCCACCAAATCTGATATTGATGAGCTAGATTTCAGCAAATCTGTTTGCTATGCTTTTGTGTGCAAAGAGGCATTATTTTCATTCGAGGACATGCCTTCCTCTTTGCCTCCTGCTGTCACTAACATTTTGCAGGAGTTCACTGATGTCTTTCCACAAGACGTGCCACCGGGATTACCGCCTATTCGAGGGATTGAGCATCGGATTGACTTAATTCCCGGTGCTTCACTGCCAAACCGTGCACCATACCGTACCAATCCAGAGGAGACGAAGGAGATTATGCGTCAAGTACAAGAGCTTCTCGACAAAGGTTATATACGCGAATCCCTTAGTCCTTGTGCTGTTCCAATTATTCTAGTGCCTAAAAAGGATGGTACATCACGTATGTGTGTTGATTGTAGAGGCATTAATAATATTACTATTCGTTATCGTCATCCTATTCCTAGGCTAGATGATATGCTTGATGAATTGAGTGGCTCTACAATATTCTCCAAAGTTGATTTGCGTAGTGGCTACCATCAAATTCGTATGAAATTGGGAGATGAATGGAAAACAGCATTCAAAACTAAGTTTGGATTATATGAGTGGTTAGTCATGCCTTTTGGGTTAACTAATGCACCTAGTACTTTCATGAGATTAATGAACGAAGTTTTACGTGCTTTCATTGGACGATTTGTGGTAGTTTACTTTGATGACATATTGATTTATAGCAGATCTTTGGAAGAACATTTGGAACATTTACGTGCTGTT
>NW_021199011.1:0-1046 GCF_002162155.2 Triticum dicoccoides
GATATGTATGAATGCGATGCACCAGTATCAAAAAGAACGAGTGCAGTAAATGACTTAACCAAAAACTTACCGATTACTGCATCGGGCTGATCTTCAATCTCCTCCACATTAACGTGGTTCACCTGTCCCCTATTGAAAGGGTTCGGCTTCTTCCCAGAGCTTCCATTGCCATTTCCATTCTGGCCTTCAGGACATTCATTGGCATAATGTCCGGTCTTCGAACACTTGAAACAGGTGACTTGACTCAGGTCTCTCTTGGTTGGGGTTGATGGGGTTGTTCGGTTCTGGCCGTTGCTTCCTCCATTCCCATTACCATTCTTGTGGCCATTATGGTTGTGCGAGCTACCTCCTCCATGGGTGTGCTGAAACTTAAATCCCGGTTTAGGGGTAAAACGGGGCTTCTGCTGGGCTCCAGAGTTATACTTCCCCTGTCCATACTTCCTCTTACGGTTCTCAATCTGTTGTTGCTTCCCTTCAATCATGATGGCATGATCTACCAACTCCTGGTAGTTATTGAAATTTGCTACCATCAACTGCATGCTGAACTCATCATTCAGTCCTTCTAGAAACTTCTCCTGCTTAGCTACATCCGTAGTAACGTCATCTGGGGCATAACGGGCTAGCTTACTAAACTCCTCCACATACTGGCCAACAGTCCTTCCTCCTTGGCGTAAGTTGCGAAACTCACGCTTCTTTATGGCCATAGCTCCTGCTGAAACATGGGCAGTGCGGAAAGCTTGCTGAAATTGATCCCATGTGACAGTGTCTACCGGGTAAGTGGCTGTGAAATTCTCCCACCATGCGGCTGCGGGTCCTTCAAGCTGATGTGCTGCAAACTTCACTCTTTCTCCATCTGTGCATCCTGCAGTGGTCAACTCCCTTCCTATCTTGCGGAGCCAATCATCTGCTACAATCGGCTCGGTGCTACTGGAGTACACCGGCGGATTTAGTCTAAGGAAACGAGTCAAATGATCCGCAGGTGGTGGTGGTGGGTTGTTGTTGTTGTTCTGCTGATTCTGAACTAACATCTGCATCAATTGATTCTG
>NW_021199012.1:0-711 GCF_002162155.2 Triticum dicoccoides
TGGTGATCAAGGGGGGGGGCTTGCCTGGTTGCTCTGGCAAGAGAGAGGGGTCGTCAACACCGTAGTCGATCACAGGGGGTACTGGCAGCGGCCTCGGGATCTACCGGAAAAAGTAACGGAGGGGGAACATAATAAATAACAGAGCAATCAAAGCATAACATGACAAATGCGGTGCTAGAGGTGATCTAACGCAGGGATAGGTGATACCGGTGAAGGGGGGAAACATCCGGGAAAATATCCCCGGTGTTTCGCGTTTTTGGACAGATGAACCGGAGGTGAAATGTTGCAGGTTCACTATGCTAGGGACGCGTGGCGGACGAACGGGCTGCGTATCCGGAATCGTCTCGTCGTTCTGAGCAACTTTCATGTACAAAGTTTTTCCATCCGAGTTACGGATTATTTTATATTAATTTTCAAAGTTTTAATTCATTTTCTAATTTATTTTAATTCGAAATTAATGTTAAATTGCTAGATGTACCCAGCACAGTGTACACAAAAATTGTACACAAGCTGACAAGTGGGACCAGGGGAACCCAGTTGACCAGTCAAACTTTGACTGGTCAACAGGGGTGGGGCCCCCTGTCATTGACTGTCTAGTTAACTAACATGTTTACTTAGGCTAATTAGATAGTTAATTGGTTAATTAAGCAACATTAATTAAGTTAATTAATTAATCAATTAATTAAGTATTCTTTTTTTTTATCTTTTTTT
>NW_021199013.1:0-1227 GCF_002162155.2 Triticum dicoccoides
GGCATTCATAAATCGTGGAAATCACTCTGGGACCCCCAAAACTGAGTGATAGACCAAGAAAAGGGCCAGAATCGGCCCAACTGCAATTGTTGATGACCTACACTTAAGCGCACCTTGGGGTTCAACAACCATGGAAATTGTTTTGGGGCGTAATATTCTACGAAATGGGTCAGAATCGACAAAAACCGCGAGTGCTGATAACCGACAAATAAGCGCACCCGGGTGTTTGTTAATCGTGGAAATCAATCCGGGGCCCCAAAACAATGAGTAATAGTCCACGAAACGGGCCAGAATCGGCCAAAACTACTAGTGTTGATGACCGACATGTAAACACACTCTATGGTTCGTTAATCATGGAAATCACTCCGGGACCCCAAAACAGTGAGTAATAGTCCACGAAACGGGCCAGAATCGGCCGAAACTATGAGTGTCGATGACCAACACGTAAACGCACCTTGGGGTTCAACCACTATGGAATCGCTTCGGGACCCCTAAATGATGAGTAATAGTCCACGAATCACGTCAGAAATGGCGAAAACTGTGAGTGTTGACAACAGAGATGCAAACGCACCCCGGGGACTGTAAATCGTGGAAATCGCTCTGGGATGCCAAAACGGTGAGTAATAGTGCACGAAACGGACCAAAAATTGGCCAAAATTGTGAGTGTCATTGGCCGACACGTAAACGCACCACGGGGTTCGTAAATCGTGGAAATCACTCCGGGACCCCCAAAACAAAGTAATACTCTAAGAAACGGTCCAGAATCGGCGAAAACTGCGAGTGTTGATGACCTACACTTAAGCGCACCTTGGGGTTCAACAACAATGGAAATCGCTTTGGGTCCCCAAAACGTGAGTAATAGTCCAGGAAATGTGTCAAAATCGACAAAAATCATGAGTGTTGATGACCGACACGTAAACGCACCCCGGGGTTCGTTAATCGTGGAAATCACTCCGGGAGCCCAAAACAGTGAGTAATAGTCTACAAAATGGGCAAGAATCGGCCAAAAGTGTGAGTGTTGATGACCAACACGTAGACGCACCCCGCGGTTCGTTAATCGTGGAAATCACTTCGAGACCCCAAAACAGTGCGTAATAGTCCATGAAACGGGCCAGAATCGGCCAAAACTGTGAGTGTTGATGACTGACACATAAACGCACCCGAGTGTTCGTCAATCATGGAAATCACAACGGGACCCAAAAACCAGAGTGATAGTCAAGGAAACGT
>NW_021199014.1:0-1028 GCF_002162155.2 Triticum dicoccoides
TGGTCCACTTCACGGATAGGATCCGAGAAGCAACGCCTGAGTTGAGAAACGTGGAAGACATCGTGGACTCTGGAGAGGTGCGGAGGTAGTTCCAACTGGTAGGCAACTTCTCCTCGTTTGGCGAGAATGCGAAAAGGTCCAATGTAACGAGGAGCCAATTTGCCCTTAATACCGAAACGATGGGTTCCCTTCAGAGGGGTGACCCGAAGATAAGCCTTCTCGTCAACCTCGAAAGTCATAGCCTTATGTTTTCGGTCATATTGACTCTTTTGACGAGATTGGGCTGTTTTCAACTTTTCACGAACGATACGAACTTGTTCTTCTGCTTCTTGAATCATATCCGGGCCAAAGAATTGTCTTTCCCCGGTCTCTGACCAGTTAAGGGGTGTTCGACACCGTCGTCCATAGAGAACTTCAAAAGGGGCTTTACCCAAGCTAGATTGATAGCTGTTGTTGTAAGCGAATTCGGCAAACGGAAGGCACTTCTCCCAGTCCATTCCGAATGAGATAACAGAGGCTCGAAGCATGTCTTCTAGAATCTGGTTGACGCGTTCCACTTGACCACTCAACTGAGGGTGGAAGGCGGTGCTAAAGGAGAGACGGGTTCCCATAGCATTTTGGAAACTTTCCCAAAATCGAGAGGTGAAAAGACTTCCTCGATCCGAGTTGATTTCCAAAGGAACACCATGGAGGGACACTATTCGGGAGATGTATAAGTCTGCCAGCTGACTAGCGGTTATACTCTCACGAACAGGTAAGAAATGGGCTACTTTGGAAAGACGATCGACCACGACGAAAATAGCATTATTCCCTCTCTTGGTCCTGGGAAAACCGGTAATGAAATCCATACCAATTTTATCCCATTTCCATTCAGGAATAGCTAAGGGTTGAAGGGTGCCAGCAGGCCGTTGATGCTCTGCTTTTACACGACGACAGACGTCGCAATTTGCAATAAACTGAGCAATTTCTCTCTTCATCCTAGTCCACCAGAACCTCTGGCGTAGGTCCTGATACATCTTAGTACTACC
>NW_021199015.1:0-992 GCF_002162155.2 Triticum dicoccoides
GAGGTGGGCCGGCCGGGGTGGGCTGGCCGACTGGGCCGGCCAGTTGGCTAGCTGGGTCGGTTGGCCCGGGGGTTTGGGGGGGTTTCCTTTTCTTCTTTTTTTTTGTTTCTGTTTTTTTTTCTTTTATGTATTTTATTTCTTTTCTGTTTTATTTTGTTCCTGATTGTATTTTAGTTTTGTGAAGTACAAAAAAAGATCCCTAAATTGGTAATAGGAATTATACCACTGTCACAATTAACTTGGCACCTAAATATATTAGTTTGTAATTGTTTATCATTTTAAAGCATTTAAATAATTGTTTTTGCTATTGTTTTAGTTTATTTAGTGCATTTAAGTATTTTATTAAGAGATGATTTCTTCACCAGCATTTATTATGGATTATTAGACACATTAGGAACAATTTAGTTTTGACTTTTGAAAACCTTAATTGTTTTGACTTTAATTCAAACTGAATTTGGTTCGGTTCCGAGCTAACACGAGATTATCAACAATAATCGAGGTGACGTGGCATCATTACCAGAGGGTTACTGTAGCTTGATTATCCGGGCGTCACAATTCTCCTCCACTACAAGAAATCTCGTCCCGAGATTTAGGAGCAGGAGTAAGGGGGGAGGGATCTAATTACGAAATGCTAACGGATCTTCTCAGTCTTGGTTGCTCTTCTCGAAGAGGTCGACCCATTATATTGATGTCTTCCTTTCTCTGCTTCAGGCCATCATGATGAAGTCATCATCCTTTCTTCGGAAATTTCATCGTACTAACGAAAGATTAAGGGGGTATACTGAAGAATGGATCTCTGCAGGGTAGATTATCTGGTAGACAACAACGAGGAAGGTGGCGGAAAGTAACTCTCGAATTGAAATTTAAGACAATATCGAGAGCATAGCAAGAAGGTGCAAAATAGAAGTTTCAAGCGCATAGGTAATCGTTCGTTGCCTGAAGCGAAGTGTGAAAGGGGTTCAGAGCAATGGGAATAAGTATTGCGTCTGATA
>NW_021199016.1:0-938 GCF_002162155.2 Triticum dicoccoides
AGTGCAAGTGGGAGACTGTTGGAAATATGCCCTAGAGGCAATAATAAATTGATTATTATTATATTTCCTTGTTCATGATAATCGTTTATTATCCATGCTAGAATTGTATTGATAGGAAACTCAGATACATGTGTGGATACATAGACAACACCATGTCCCTAGTAAGCCTCTAGTTGACTAGCTCGTTAATCAATAGATGGTTACGGTTTCCTGACCATGGACATTGGATGTCGTTGATAACGGGATCACATCATTAGGAGAATGATGTGATGGACAAGACCCAATCCTAAGCCTAGCACAAGATCATGTAGTTCGTATGCTAAAGCTTTTCTAATGTCAAGTATCATTTCCTTAGACCATGAGATTGTGCAACTCCCGGATACCGTAGGAGTGCTTTGGGTGTGCCAAACGTCACAACGTAACTGGGTGGCTATAAAGGTACACTACGGGTATCTCTGAAAGTTTCTGTTGGGTTGGCACGAATCGAGATTGGGATTTGTCACTCCGTGTAAACGTAGAGGTATCTCTGGGCCCACTCGGTAGGACATCATCATAATGTGCACAATGTGACCAAGGGGTTGATCACGGGATGATGTGTTACGGAACGAGTAAAAGAGACTTGCCGGTAACGAGATTGAACAAGGTATCGGTATACCGACGATCGAATCTCGGGCAAGTACCATACCGCTAGACAAAGGGAATTGTATACGGGATTGATTGAGTCCTTGACATCGTGGTTCATCCGATGAGATCATCGTGGAACATGTGGGAGCCAACATGGGTATCCAGATCCCGCTGTTGGTTATTGACCGGAGAACATCTCGGTCATGACTACATGTCTCCCGAACCCGTAGGGTCTACACACTTAAGGTTCGATGACGCTAGGGTTATAAAGGAAGTTTGTATGTGGTTACCGAATGTTGTTCGGAGTCCCGGAT
>NW_021199017.1:0-1542 GCF_002162155.2 Triticum dicoccoides
CCGACGGGGCCGTCTGGGCGACGCGGGAAGCAAGAGCGGCTCGGCGCTCGGCGCGGGCCCGACGAGCGTCTGACATGGATGCGATGGTCGGTGAAGAACAGGGCGGTGGAAGATGAATTCCGGCGCACCCCTACCTGGCACGCCAAATGTCGGATTTCGGGTTCCGGCAGACCCTCTAGATTCGAACACTAGGGTGCGCGCAGAGACTTCGCCCACTACCTACCTGCACCTTGCTGCCTCGCTAGGATCTAAGCTATGAAAGGAACAACACAAGAGACACAGGGTTTATACTAGTTCGGGCCACCATTGTGGTGTAATGCCCTACTCTAGTTTGTGGTGTGGTGGATTGCCTCTTGGGCAGATGATGAACAATACAAGGAACAACAGCCTCGTGAGGGTCTGTTCTTGGCTGGTGCGATGAACTGCTAGGGGGAGTTTAGTCGCCCTTTCTACTAGTTTCCTGATGATCCTCTTCCCTTTTCCTCCTCCCCATGCCTTGTGGGTGGCTAGTCCTATTTATAGGCGAAGGCCCTGGGCCTCTTCCCAAATATTGAGTGGGAAGGGTGCCAACAATTGTCCATTTTGAAGAGGAACATCTAGTACACTTATCCTGACTAAAGTTGGTCCTCGCCTGTCAAAGGCTCTGGTGGTGACACCGGCTTGGGCTTGTGACGGTCTTGGTCTTGGTCTTGGTCTTGGTCTCCTTCCTGCTCTCGCCTGCGCTTGCTCCATTTGCCCAAAGAGGAAAGGAGGACACTGCGCGGGCTGGCGCCCACCTGGCGCCCTTGGTCGTCATGGCTTGCATCATGGGAACCTCATGAGGTACCCCGCCTTGATCTCTCCGCCTCCTCGCGAGCCAGCCTGACGAGGCCGTGCCTGAGGAAGCTTCCTGTCGTCCACCCAGCGAGGCTTGGCCCCTCACGAGGGTCTTGAGCTCGTGCTGATGAAGATGGGCCGTGCTGGGCCGCCCCTTGAACCACACCGTAGACCACAGGCAGGAAAATCTGGGGACCCCCGTTCCCAAAACGCCGACAGGTGCCGAGAGGGCACCTTGCTCAAGCACAAGCTCCTCTGCGATGAGCATGTAACCCTAGACGAGCTACTGATCATAGCGGACAAGTACACCATGGTCCACTCCTCCATGAAGTTGGAGCTCCGAGTGGACGCGTCCGGGAAGGTTCTCCCTCCGGCTTCTCAAATGCCGGCTGGTGACGCCAACCGGCGCCAGCAAAACAGCAACAAGCGCAGGCCCAGCAGCCGGCCTCCAGCAGCTGGCAGGTAGCAGTAGTTGAAGATCAGCAGCCGACTAGTTAACCCAACACCAAGCAGTAGATAACTAGCAAGGGAGCAAGGCTGCCCGCTCTCTCCTTTGAGCAAGCCCTTGACGCCCCATGCAAGTTCCACGGCGGCACGAAGCCGTCCAACCACACCACTCGGAAGTGCAATAGGCTAGCTCGGATCACCAAGGGCGAGGTCCTCCCACCTCCCCCGCCAGCCGGCCCTCCAGCTCCAGCCGCTCAGCAGCCGGCAGCCCGACCAGTC
>NW_021199018.1:0-24406 GCF_002162155.2 Triticum dicoccoides
ACTCTAAAAATAGCCTATACTTATGTATTTCGAAATTACATGGGCCTGGCCCAATAATAAGGTGACGCAGCACCTAAAATAGCCTCGGGATGAAATTTATGAAGTGGCATCTTGTATATTTCGTCCAAGGCTTCATGCACCCATTATGGTGGCTTCAAAGTCCTGAAATCATCACTTGTAACTCCGTTCTTGTTCCCCTTGCGCATGCCATCATCTCCATGCTTGTTCTTGCTCCAATGTTCATCCTTCTCCAAGCTAGGCCCTTCATTTGTAAGCAAAACAAATGTATCCAATTTAGGCAGCATCATATTCTCATGAACATTAGAATCATTACCAAGAAACGAAAGTACCTGGTAATTTAGTTGGCGTGCACGAGCTCTAGTAATTGGTCCAGTATGTATAGCAGCAGGGGCTGTGGGTGTAACAATTGTATTGATGTCCTCATCATAATCCAATGCTGACTCTAACTAGGAGGAGGTGGGGGTGTATATATAGTGCTAGCCCACGAAGGGGTAAGTGAGAGGGGGATACATGGGCCCTTGGCCCTTTCTCTGCGCACAGGCAGGTGCCGAATGTCCGGGCTGGGGCCGGATGACCGGGGCTTCGTGACGGGCCGGATGTCCGGGCTGGCCTGGGTGCCCTGCGGTTCCTCTCTGGACAGGCAGGGTCCGGATGTCCGGCCTGGGGGCCGGATGTCCGGCGGCTCGGGAAGAGCCGGATGTCCGGGCCTCTGGCCGGATGTCCGGGCTGACGATGTTCAGCTTCAGGAGCGTTCTGTGATGGACGCCGGATTTCCGGGCTGTGGCCGGATGTCCGGGCTTGCGTGAAGGGCCGGATGTCCGGGCTGGGGCCGGATGTCCGGGGCCTGTAGCAGCTGCCTCTTCTTCCTTCTCCTCTTCCATGCTTGGCCTTTGTCCTTTGATTCTCCATGGTCATCTCGGTTGTACCTGAGTATAGGCAAGGTCCGCGCTTGAAGTAGCATCCATGTCTTACATGCGGAAAGGGAAGATTCGGAAAGGAGCGAATTCACCTTAGGTCCAATGGCGTAGGCTCGAGTGTACATGGGGATGATCGTCGGATGCTCCGCATCATATCCCCCCCCCCCTTGGGAAAGATCCGACCTCGGATCGTGATCCTCATCACCATGGAAACGGTTGTCGTGGACGGACTTTGATGAGGACATGACTACCTTGGATATGATCAAAAATATTGCATATATGCATATTTGTCAGGTGATTTCTAGTGCAAACTATTCAATAATCTATTTGTGTTATCCAGAACAAAAATACTTCACACACTTTTGTGTTTTGTCTAATTGCAGGTGTATGGGACATTTGTACAATCCACATATGAAGATAAGGAAGAAAGAGATGTTTATTTGCTGTCCAAAAAGTTCTCTCACGTCACTTTTGGCCCAAGAGAAGATAGAGTCCAAGTCTCTCACGTTCTGGATTCAGATTCGGACTGCACAGACATACCTGACTCAAAACGCACACAAGTTTTTTATACGGACTCCGAATTGGGTGATTCTTTTTCTGTTGGAAACTAGATTTCGTGCACTTTCCAACCCAATTGGAATCATCTTCAAATTCGTCCGGAGCGTTGAGTTGTGGACGAAACAATCTGATGCTGCAGCAGAATCCGAGTCAAACTACAAGTCCAAAGGTGTTACATCACCTCCACTTGGGCCCATTGGCCTTGTACGACCTAGATTTAGTTTTAGGCTGCCTTGGGACGTCCTCCCACCTCCTTGGCCGCCACCCCTTGCTCCTATATAAGTAGATCCATCTAGTAGCTTTTCCTTGGGATTTGTTTAGTTAAAAGTTAGCCATTGCAACTTCGTGTACTTCGTTTGTGTCCAACGACCAGACCAAGACCGCTTACGGATCCCCACCTTT
Source organism: Triticum dicoccoides (assembly GCF_002162155.2). NCBI lineage: Eukaryota > Viridiplantae > Streptophyta > Magnoliopsida > Poales > Poaceae > Triticum > Triticum dicoccoides. The sequence continues at coordinate 1,899 of NW_021199018.1, forward strand.
ATCAATACTTCATATATACTCGCAATATTCAGATTGCTTTTATCATATTCTTGCTTGTTCTTCGATTGCTTGCAGGAATAGACCTTCGTGGTCAGGTTGATTGTGCTCCGGCGTGGTCAATAACCTCTCGGAGTTGGTTTAGCGATTGCTAAGGCGCAACGTCATGCACGTTTGTAGTCGGATCGTCAAAGTCGTCTCCACCAAATCGATAGTTATCATCTCATCGAAGATCGGGACACCCCGCCTCTATCACAAGCATTCCTCCCACATTTTCTTATTATTCTTCAAAACAGCCCTAAGCATAGTAGACAACGTTCTATTGACTACTTCAGTTTGTCCATCAGTTTGGGGGTGACAAGTAGTACTAAAAAGCAGTTTAGTCCCCAACTTAGCCCATAAACATCTCCAAAAGTGGCTAAGAAATTTAGTATCACGATCTGAAACAATAGTATTTGGCACACCATGCAAGCGAATAATTTCACGAAAGAACAAATCAGCAACATTAACAGCATCATCGCTTTTATGACATGGTATAAAGTGTGCCATTTTCGAGAATCTATCCACGACAACAAATATGCTATCCCTCCCCTTCTTTGTTCGAGGTAAACCTAAAACAAAGTCCATAGATATATCCTCCCAAGGAACACTAGGTACAGGCAAAGGCATATATAAACCATGAGGATTGAGTCGTGACTTAGCTTTTTGACATGTAGTGCATCGAGCAATAAAACGCTCAACATCCCGTCTCATCTTTGGCCAAAAGAAATGTGTAGCAAGTTGATGAGGACATCAATACAATTGTTACACCCACAGCCCCTGCTGCTATACATACTGGACCAATTACTAGAGCTCGTGCACGCCAACTAAATTACCAGGTACTTTCGTTTCTTGGTAATGATTCTAATGTTCATGAGAATATGATGCTGCCTAAATTGGATACATTTGTTTTGCTTACAAATGAAGGGCCTAGCTTGGAGAAGGATGAACATTGGAGCAAGAACAAGCATGGAGATGATGGCATGCGCAAGGGGAACAAGAACGGAGTTACAAGTGATGATTTCAGGACTTTGAAGCCACCATAATGGGTGCATGAAGCCTTGGACGAAATATACAAGATGCCACTTCATAAATTTCGTCCCGAGGCTATTTTAGGTGCTGCGTCACCTTATTATTGGGCCAGGCCCATGTAATTTCGAAATACATAAGTATAGGCTATTTTTAGAGTCCGTATGTGTGGGGAAACAAGAGATAGGGTTGATTTCGGACCCCTCCACCAAGGGCCACAAAATTCCCCCCTCTTCCTCCATATATACAGCCCTTAGGGCATCGTTTAGACTTTCGGTTTTGTTTAGATTAAAAGTTCGCCATAGCTGCAACTTCGCGTACTTCGTTTGTGTTCAACGACCAGACAAAGGCGTCACAGAACCCCACCTTGATCAATAAAGCTTTCATCTTATATTCGCAATATCCAGATTGCAATCTTAGCTTCTTGCTTGTTCTTCGTTTGCTCGCAGGAAACAGACCCTCGTGGTCAGGTTGATCGTGCTCCGGCGTGGTCAATAACCTCTCGGAGTTGGTTTAGCGATTGCTAAGGCGCGACGTCATCGCACGTTCGTAGTCGGATCGTCAAAGTCGACTTCCACCAAAGCGATATCCATCATCTCATCGAAAGACGGGACACCTTTGCCTCTATCAAGTGGTATCAGATTTCCAGGTTGCTCGGTGAGATTTTACAGTTTTTCGTAGTTTAGATCGAGTCTGTTCTTCATACCTACAGTCCACGAAAAAGCCACAAAAAAAAATTAGGGTTAGTTCATCATATCCGAACCAATCTGAGCCTTTGCATAATCTTTTTAGGGTTTTGCTTTGTTGAATTTGCGGTTGCATCGTCGTGTCTAGTTGCTGGTCTTAGAGTCTAGTCTTTTAGAGTTTCGAGTTCTGGTCATAAGTTGTCACGCCGCCGCCGCACCATCATCATCGCCCCTGCCATCTAACACCACCGCTTATCCGCCACCGCTCCGAATTCGTATCCATATACCACCACCGATTCATATACCACCACCGATTCATATCCATATCCATATACTACCACCGCTACCACCACCGCTGCCATATACCACCACCATATATCCAGCACCAATCCGAGTTCCTTGCATATTAGGTTTGTTTTCGAGATCCATCTAGATTCCGATTCGTGTTTCCTTGCCGGAGTAGGTTTCGGAAAAAAAAAGTCGGGTAGCCTCGCTCCGTTTTGATGAGGACATCAATACAATTGTTACACCCACAGCCCCTGCTGCTATACATACTGGAGCAATTACTAGAGCTCGTGCACGCCAACTAAATTACCAGGTACTTTCGTTTCTTGGTAATGATTCTAATGTTCATGAGAATATGATGCTGCCTAAATTGGATACATTTGTTTTGCTTACAAATGAAGGGCCTAGCTTGGAGAAGGATGAACATTGGAGCAAGAACAAGAATGGAGTTACAAGTGATGATTTCAGGACTTTGAAGCCACCATAATGGGTGCATGAAGCCTTGGACGAAATATACAAGATGCCACTTCATAAATTTCGTCCCGAGGCTATTTTAGGTGCTGCGTCACCTTATTATTGGGCCAGGCCCATGTAATTTCGAAATACATAAGTATAGGCTATTTTTAGAGTCCGTATGTGTGGGGAAACAAGAGATAGGGTTGATTTCGGACCCCTCCACCAAGGGCCACGAAATTCCCCCCTCTTCCTCCATATATACAGCCCTTAGGGCATCGTTTAGACTTTGGGTTTTGTTTAGATTAAAAGTTCGCCATAGCTGCAACTTCACGTACTTCGTTTGTGTTCAACGACCAGACAAAGGCGTCACAGAACCCCACCTTGATCAATAAAGCTTTCATCTTATATTCGCAATATCTAGATTGCAATCTTAGTTTCTTGCTTGTTCTTCGTTTGCTCGCAGGAAACAGACCCTCGTGGTCAGGTTGATCGTGCTCCGGCGTGGTCAATAACCTCTCGGAGTTGGTTTAGCGATTGCTAAGGCGCGACGTCCTCGCACGTTCGTAGTCGGATCGTCAAAGTCGACTTCCACCAAAGCGAAATCCACCATCTCATCGAAAGACGGGACACCTTTGCCTCTATCATCGTGATACTAAATTTCTTAGCCACTTTTGGAGATGTTTATGGGCTAAGTTGGGGACTAAACTGCTTTTTAGTACTACTTGTCACCCCCAAACTGATGGACAAACTGAAGTAGTCAATAGAACGTTGTCTACTATGCTTAGGGCTGTTTTGAAGAATAATAAGAAAATGTGGTGATGAGGACATGACTACCTTGGATATGACCAAAAATATTGCATATATGCATATTTGTCAGGTGATTTCTAGTGCAAACTATTCAATAATCTATTTATGTTATCCAGAACAAAAATACTTCACACACTTTTGTGTTTTGTCTAATTGCAGGTGTATGGGACATTTGTACAATCCACATATGAAGATAAGGAAGAAAGAGATGTTTATTTGCTGTCCAAAAAGTTCTCTCACGTCACTTTTGGCCCAAGAGAAGATAGAGTCCAAGTCTCTCACGTTCTGGATTCAGATTCGGACTGCACAGACACACCTGACTCAAAACGGACACAAGTTTTTCATACGGACTCTGAATTGGGTGATTCTTTTTTTGTTGGAAACTAGATTTCGTGCACTTTCCAACCCAATTGGAATCACCTTCAAATTCGTCCGGAGCGTTGAGTTGTGGACGAAACAATCTGATGCTGCAGCAGAATCCGAGTCAAACTACAAGTCCAAAGGTGTTACATCACCTCCACTTGGGCCCATTGGCCTTGTACGACCTAGATTTAGTTTTAGACTGCCTTGGGACGTCCTCCCACCTCCTTGGCCGCCACCCCTTGCTCCTATATAAGTAGATCCATCTAGTAGCTTTTCCTTGGGATTTGTTTAGTTAAAAGTTAGCCATTGCAACTTCGTGTACTTCGTTTGTGTCCAACGACCAGACCAAGACCGCTTACGGATCCCCACCTTTATCAATACTTCATATATACTCGCAATATTCAGATTGCTTTTATCATATTCTTGCTTGTTCTTCGATTGCTTGCAGGAATAGACCTTCGTGGTCAGGTTGATTGTGCTCCGGCGTGGTCAATAACCTCTCGGAGTTGGTTTAGCGATTGCTAAGGCGCAACGTCGTGCACGTTTGTAGTCGGATCGTCAAAGTCGTCTCCACCAAATCGATAGTTATCATCTCATCGAAAGATCGGGACACCTGACTCTATCAGACTTGTAGTTGGACGAAGTTGAAGGCATGGCACAATCCAAGTACTCCAATGTGTCTCCTGATTGGTATACATGCAAAAGGAGCAAACACAAAGTACACTTGGAAATACAATGGTTAGTGCACACAAAGTGTCCATCATGGAAGAATGAGTCCGTGCAGCAAGATAGTGCATGGCAAGACACATGATGCTTATCAAGATGATCTAGAAAGATATGTCAAGCATTCATGGGGTAATTAGCATGGTGCACAAAGAGATAAATTCTACCATTGTGCAAAATGATATCATAATGGGATGGTGCATCAAAAGCATGAACATGGCAATGGGTGCTCAATATGTATATGTTATCATGCAATTGATGTTGGACAATATGATCATGATGTATGAATATGCCATCAAGGAAGATCACAACAAATTTGCTAAGGAAGTGAACAAGCTCATATATCATGGATGTCATGGAAATAGATGCAACAAGGCAAGCATAATGTGAGTCAATCCATGCATAGGGTGCAAACTTGTGGTGAGTATGGTATGTCCATCGAGCATGACATGTATGAGCACAATCAACAAATATGGAGGTGTTGGTGTACCAATGCTCGATGTCGTGGCATGAGTGGAAATCCGAAGGTGCATCCAATAAGTGCGAGTGCTCCTCAATGTGAAGGTCCATAGAGCCAATCTCCAATGTCGCTCCTCCGTTCGCGAGATGTATCATGTAGACAACAAGAAGGAGACAACAATGAAAGAGTGACCCATCCAATATGCAAACTTGAGGATGGCTCAAAGGGAAGGAGTTCACCTTATGAATGTTCCGGAAGATGTTGGAGTTGCACATCATGTATGCCTTCACATAACCAATATGTGTCATGACGGTAATGCCTTGTGAATCCTTCAAAATGAAAGAACATGACAAACACTCGGAAAAACAAATGATGTTAGCGGACATGCAAAACCTATCATTCGAGTGGTAATATACCCAACAAGTGTATGCATCATGCTCATCATAAGGAAGTACAAGGGAGCATTTCAAAGTATGGAGGCATATGATGTAAGAACATCGAAATGCAATAGGCTCAATCAAACAAGCATGCATCACAAGTATAGTGTCCAAGTCTCCAAGATCAATAAGCATAGCATGGTTGCACTCAAGACAAGTGTATATGAAAGAGGCAACTAATGGAGACAAGAGACAATGATCATGACAAATCAAGTGAGAGGCATCAACATCTATGTCATCAACCCAAGAAAGCAAGTAATAGTGGAACATGGGTGATGCAACATAGCAAGCAATCATAGCGATCAAGTCAAGCAAGCTAGTAGTGCGAAGATGCAACATACTAGGAGGAATAATGGCAAGCATGTCATGTGTGCAAATAGTGTGCATGAATAATGGACATGACATATCGCAAGCATGAAAGCAAGATATGAGTAGAATGGCATGAATGCATTGGTGAGAGGCCAGATGTAAATAGCAATAGGGCATCATGACTCTCCCAACACAACAAGCAACAATAGTATGGGGCACATGATAAACATGGCAATAGCAACAAGGATCTCCACCAAGCATGCAAATACACATAGAAGTATCATAATGGTGAAGCATGGGTATATGCAAGCAAGGGTCACAATTGCATGATAAAGGCATAGAAGCAAGCATAACATGCAAAATGAACACAATAGTATGGGCATAAGGTGACAAGTGGTAAATAGCCCATAGCCGTGTGAGAGCCAAGTAGAAGAGATGCGCGTAGTCCTTGCGCGAAGGGAACGGTGGTAAGGATAGTCCACGGGATCCCAAGTCATCGTTGCTCTCAAGAGCTCTTTTCGTCAACTCTTGGGATTGAGAGGTTGACGAGTATACATGAGTACCTACAGAAAACAAAAGCAAAGGAAAAATTGCACACATCATCCATCATGATGTGCACGTGCGTGTGTTTGTTAGCACAAAATATCCAACGCTCAAATAAATGAGATGCGTGATATAGAAACATGTCATCCATCATGAGAGGTTTGTTATTATGTATATCATAATGGAGACTCAAATTGTGTAATGCATCATGAGAAATATCTAGAGCATTGTTATTCATGGAATGCATATGGTGCACGCAATTATGTGAATCATGCAAAGTATGGTATGCATCAAAATCTCCTAATATGTTTGAGGAAACTATGGGGGTCTCCTCATGAGCATGAGTAGAAACATCACGTGGAGAATATTGAGAACATCCAAAACAATGCATATTTGGAACAATGTGATCATGGCGTGACATATTGGATGAATTGCGCAAATCATGTAAAGGAAGCATGGCAATATCATCACATGAAAAACAAAAGCCAATGACCATTATATCGTCATCTATGCCATAAGTGCAAATAGGATTTATTTTAATGGGGCTTGCATAGTTACTATGTTGAGATTGTAATGATGAAATATGGGAGATCTCACTCATAGCATATGACAAGTTCAATGGGTTGTCAAACATGATGTGACCAAAAGAATTTTCACATGATATCCTATGGAGCATAGCATCACAACTAGGCAACTCAACATGCTCATCATCATATTCATCATAAATACGTAAGTCAAGGCATGAAGGAGTTTCACTAGCATGAAGCATGGCAATAGGTGTGTCAACATCATGGTAGCAATCGTTGTCAAGGGTGTCCACTAGTGGGACAAGAGAAGCACCATCACCTATGTTACCTTTGGAGCAACGCTCATGTGTTGTAGGTGAGGTGTCGAGGATCCACTCGTTGTCATCTTCATCTTGATGGAACCATGTGGGGGTGTATCATCGTCCACCATGGCCATCGGTTTCTCCATTGAAGGGATGGACTCGCCGAGGATAGGCGTGTCGTCATGTAGAGGACCTAGCACCAAAGAAGAAAACACACTAGGAGTAGAGGTTAAGTCGTTAGAAATCATAGTGGCCTCACATGCCGTCTCAACTACCTCACTCACTAAGTGTTGTGGCTCACTCACTCCCTCAAGGATGCTCTCACTCATATGGTTGGTGGAGTCACTCAAATGGCGATCAACCTCACATAGGATGTGTGGCATGCTCTCATGTGTGGGGCTAGTGGTGGTCACACTCATCCTCTCATAGGAAATGCTCTCAATGTCACATATGGTCGAGTCACTCATCTCACTCATGTGGTGGTGGCTCTCCTCACATGACAAATGGGTCATCTCATGATATGTGGGTGTCGGAGGGATGTTGGTGCAAATGTCTCCATGCTCAACTACTATCGTTGCCTTGGTTGAAGGGATAGTCCCATGCTCAACCTTCTTGTCACCGTCTTGTGGTTGGAGGCCCATATGATGTGGCACCTCATAGCTCGTCTCCATGACCGAAGGGAGTTTCCCATGCTCGGCCATCTTCCTTGGGGGGCTTCCGAAGATGGAAGTGTCACCCTCGCTCGTAGGTGGTCGCCTTGGACTTGATGAAGTCGATGTAGGCGTACTCGTGGGAAGTAGGTGATGAGGACATGACTACCTTGGATATGACCAAAAATATTGCATATATGCATATTTGTCAGGTGATTTCTAGTGCAAACTATTCAATAATCTATTTATGTTATCCAGAACAAAAATACTTCACACACTTTTGTGTTTTGTCTAATTGCAGGTGTATGGGACATTTGTACAATCCACATATGAAGATAAGGAAGAAAGAGATGTTTATTTGCTGTCCAAAAAGTTCTCTCACGTCACTTTTGGCCCAAGAGAAGATAGAGTCCAAGTCTCTCACGTTCTGGATTCAGATTCGGACTGCACAGACACACCTGACTCAAAACGCACACAAGTTTTTCATACGGACTCCGAATTGGGTGATTCTTTTTTTGTTGGAAACTAGATTTCGTGCACTTTCCAACCCAATTGAAATCACCTTCAAATTCATCCGGAGCGTTGAGTTGTGGACGAAACAATCTGATGCTGCAGCAGAATCCGAGTCAAACTACAAGTCCAAAGGTGTTACATCACCTCCACTTGGGCCCATTGGCCTTGTACGACCTAGATTTAGTTTTAGGCTGCCTTGGGACGTCCTCCCACCTCCTTGGCCGCCACCCCTTGCTCCTATATAAGTAGATGATAGAGGCAAAGGTGTCCCGTCTTTCGATGAGATGGTGGATTTCGCTTTGGTGGAAGTCGACTTTGACGATCCGACTACGAACGTGCGAGGACGTCGCGCCTTAGCAATCGCTAAACCAACTCCGAGAGGTTATTGACCACGCCGGAGCACGATCAACCTGACCACGAGGGTCTGTTTCCTGCGAGCAAACGAAGAACAAGCAAGAAACTGAGATTGCAATCTGGATATTGCGAATATAAGATGAAAGCTTTATTGATCAAGGTGGGGTTCTGTGACGCCTTTGTCTGGTCGTTGAACACAAACGAAGTACGCGAAGTTGCAGCTATGGCGAACTTTTAATCTAAACAAAACCCAAAGTCTAAACGATGCCCTAAGGGCTGTATATATGGAGGAAGAGGGGGTGGATTTCATGGCCCTTGGTGGAGGGGTCCGAAATCAACCCTATCTCTTGTTTCCCCACACATACGGACTCTAAAAATAGCCTATACTTATGTATTTCGAAATTACATGGGCCTGGCCCAATAATAAGGTGACGCAGCACCTAAAATAGCCTCGGGACGAAATTTATGAAGTGGCATCTTGTATATTTCGTCCAAGGCTTCATGCACACATTATGGTGGCTTCAAAGTCCTGAAATCATCACTTGTAACTCCGTTCTTGTTCCCCTTGCGCATGCCATCATCTCCATGCTTGTTCTTGCTCCAATGTTCATCCTTCTCCAAGCTAGGCCCTTCATTTGTAAGCAAAACAAATGTATCCAATTTAGGCAGCATCATATTCTCATGAACATTAGAATCATTACCAAGAAACGAAAGTACCTGGTAATTTAGTTGGCGTGCACGAGCTCTAGTAATTGGTCCAGTATGTATAGCAGCAGGGGCTGTGGGTGTAACAATTGTATTGATGTCCTCATCATCCTCCCCTTCTTGAAATGAAGTCGTCCTCGACGGAAGTTCATCTTCCTCACCCAAATAAGGCTTCAAATCTGCAATGTTAAAAGTGGGACTAACCCCAAAATCTGCAGGCAGCTCAAGTTTATATGCATTATCATTTATTTTCAGGAAATCTATCCTTACGCAAATGTAACCAAACAAGATCTCCAGGTGCAAACACAACATGTTTTCTACCCTTATCTCCAGCAAGTTTATATTTGGCATTCATACGCTCAATGTTTTCCTTAGTTAACTCATGCATTTTTAAAATCAATTCAGCACGTTGTTTAGCATCAAAATTAACCTTCTCCGAAGATGGAAGAGGCAACAAATCAATAGGTGCACGAGGTAGGAAACCATACACAACTTCAAAAGGGCACATCTTAGTAGTAGAATGCAATGAACGATTATAAGCAAATTCAATATGAGGCAAGCATTCCTCCCACATTTTCTTATTATTCTTCAAAACTGCCCTAAGCATAGTAGACAACGTTCTATTGACTACTTCAGTTTGTCCATCAGTTTGGGGGTGACAAGTAGTACTAAAAAGCAGTTTAGTCCCCAACTTAGCCCATAAACATCTCCAAAAGTGGCTAAGAAATTTAGTATCACGATCTGAAACAATAGTATTTGGCACACCATGCAAGCGAATAATTTCACGAAAGAACAAATCAGCAACATTAACAGCATCATCGCTTTTATGACATGGTATAAAGTGTGCCATTTTCGAGAATCTATCCACGACAACAAATATGCTATCCCTCCCCTTCTTTGTTCGAGGTAAACCTAAAACAAAGTCCATAGATATATCCTCCCAAGGAACACTAGGTACAGGCAAAGGCATATATAAACCATGAGGATTGAGTCGTGACTTAGCTTTTTGACATATAGTGCATCGAGCAATAAAACGCTCAACATCCCGTCTCATCTTTGGCCAAAAGAAATATGTAGCAAGTACGTCCTCCGTCTTCTTCACGCCAAAGTGTCCCATTAATCCTCCTCCATGCGCCTCCTGCAACAACAAAAGACGAACGGAGCTAGCTGGAATGCATAGCTTGTTAGCACGAAACACAAATCCATCGTTAACGACAAACTTGTTCCACATTCTTCCTTCTTTACAATTCTGCATTACATCTTTAAAATTAGCATCATGCACATATTGATCTTTGATGGTCTCCAAACCAAATATTTTGAAGTCAAGTTGTGAAAGCATAGTATAGCGACGAGACAATGCATCAGCAATAACATTTTCTTTTCCCTTCTTGTGTTTAATGACATAAGGGAAAGTCTCAATGAATTCAACCCATTTAGCATGTCTACGATTCAGTTTAGCTTGACTTTTAATATGTTTCAAAGATTCATAATCAGAATGTATAACAAATTCTTTGGGCCATAAATAATGTTGCCATGTTTCTAAAGTCCGAACAAGAGCATATAATTCTTTATCATAAGTAGAATAATTCAGACTAGGCCCACTCAATTTTTCAGAAAAGTATGCAACAGGTTTGCCATCTTGTAATAACACACCTCCTAATCCAATTCCACTAGCATCACATTCAAGCTCAAAAGTCTTATTAAAATCAGGAAGTTGGAGTAAAGGAGCATGTGTCAACTTATCTTTCAATACCGTGAAGGCTTCTTCCTGTGCGGTACCCCAAAGAAAAGGCACATCTTTCTTTGTAAGCTCATTGAGAGGTGCAGCAATGGTGCTGAAATCTCTCACAAAACGCCTATAGAATCCAGCGAGGCCAAGAAAACTCCTCACTTGTGTGACCGTTTTGGGCTGCGGCCAACTCTCAATAGCTTCAATCTTGGCTTTATCAACTTCAATTCCCTGTGGAGTAACAACATAGCCAAGAAAAGATACTCGGTCGGTGCAAAAGGTGCACTTCCCAAGTGATGAGGACATCAATACAATTGTTACACCCACAGCCCTTGCTGCTATACATACTGGACCAATTACTAGAGCTCGTGCACGCCAACTAAATTACCAGGTACTTTATTTTCTTGGTAATGATTCTAATGTTCATGAGAATATGATGCTGCCTAAATTGGATACATTTGTTTTGCTTACAAATGAAGGGCCTAGCTTGGAGAAGGATGAACATTGGAGCAAGAACAAGCATGGAGATGATGGCATGCGCAAGGGGAACAAGAACGGAGTTACAAGTGATGATTTCAGGACTTTGAAGCCACCATAATGGGTGCATGAAGCCTTGGACGAAATATACAAGATGCCACTTCATAAATTTCCTCCCGATGCTATTTTAGGTGCTGCGTCACCTTATTATTGGGCTAGGCCCATGTAATTTCGAAATACATAAGTATAGGCTATTTTTAGAGTCCGTATGTGTGGGGAAACAAGAGATAGGGTTGATTTCGGACCCCTCCACCAAGGGCCACGAAATTCCCCCCTCTTCCTCCATATATACAGCCTTTAGGGCATCGTTTAGACTTTGGGTTTTGTTTAGATTAAAAGTTCACCATAGCTGCAACTTCGCGTACTTCGTTTGTGTTCAACGACCAGACAAAGGCGTCACAGAACCCCACCTTGATCAATAAAGCTTTCATCTTATATCCGCAATATCCAGATTGCAATCTCGGTTTCTTGCTTGTTCTTCGTTTGCTCGCAGGAAACAGACCCTCGTGGTCAGGTTGATCGTGCCTCGGCGTGGTCAATAACCTCTCGGAGTTGGTTTAGCGATTGCTAAGGCAGGACGTCCTCACACGTTCGTAGCCGGATCGTCAAAGTCGACTTCCACCAAAGTGAAATCCATCATCTCATCGAAAGACGGGACACCTTCGTTAGTAGCATTATTTTCATTCGAGGACGTGCCTTCCTCTTTGCCTCCTGCTGTCAGTAACATTTTGCAGAAGTTCGCTGACGTTTTTCCACAAGACGTGCCACCGGGATTACCGCCTATTCGAGGGATTGAGCATCAGATTGACTTAATTCCCGGTGCTTCACTGCCAAACCGTGCACCATACCGTACCAATCCAGAGGAGACGAAGGAGATTATGCGTCAAGTACAAGAGCTTCTCGACAAAGGTTATATACGCGAATCCCTTAGTCCTTGTGCTGTTCCTATTATTCTAGTGCCGAAAAAGGATGGTACATCACGTATGTGTGTTGATTGTAGAGGCATTAATAATATTACTATTCGTTATCGTCATCCTATTCCTAGGCTAGATGATATGCTTGATGAATTGAGTGGCTCTACAATATTCTCCAAAGTTGATTTGCGTAGTGGCTACCATCAAATTCGTATGAAATTGGGAGATGAACGGAAAACAGCATTTAAAACTAAGTTTGGATTATATGAGTGGTTAGTCATGCCTTTTGGGTTAACTAATGCACCTAGTACTTTCATGAGATTAATGAACGAAGTTTTACGTGCTTTCATTGGACGATTTGTGGTAGTCTATTTTGATGATATACTGATTTATAGCAGATCTTTGGAAGAACATTTGGAACATTTACGTGCTGTTTTTATTGCTCTACGTGATGCATGTTTGTTTGGTAACCTTGGAAAGTGCACCTTTTGCACCGACCGAGTATCTTTTCTTGGCTATGTTGTTACTCCACAGGGAATTGAAGTTGATAAAGCCAAGATTGAAGCTATTGAGAGTTGGCCGCAGCCCAAAACGGTCACACAAGTGAGGAGTTTTCTTGGCCTCGCTGGATTCTATAGGCGTTTTGTGAGAGATTTCAGCACCATTGCTGCACCTCTCAATGAGCTTACAAAGAAAGATGTGCCTTTTCTTTGGGGTACCGCACAGGAAGAAGCCTTCACGGTATTGAAAGATAAGTTGACACATGCTCCTTTACTCCAACTTCCTGATTTTAATAAGACTTTTGAGCTTGAATGTGATGCTAGTGGAATGTGATGCTAGTTGCATACTTTTCTGAAAAATTGAGTGGGCCTAGTCTGAATTATTCTACTTATGATAAAGAATTATATGCTCTTGTTCGGACTTTAGAAACATGGCAACATTATTTATGGCCCAAAGAATTTGTTATACATTCTGATCATGAATCATTGAAACATATTAAAAGTCAAGCTAAACTGAATCGTAGACATGCTAAATGGGTTGAATTCATTGAGACTTTCCCTTATGTCATTAAACACAAGAAGGGAAAAGAAAATGTTATTGCAGATGCTTTGTCTCGTCGCTATACTATGCTTTCACAACTTGACTTCAAAATATTTGGTTTGGAGACCATCAAAGATCAATATGTGCATGATGCTGATTTTAAAGATGTAATGCATAATTGTAAAGAAGGAAGAATGTGGAACAAGTTTGTTGTTAACGATGGATTTGTGTTTCGTGCTAACAAGCTATGCATTCCAGCTAGCTCCGTTCGTCTTTTGTTGTTGCAGGAGGCGCATGGAGGAGGATTAATGGGACACTTTGGCGTGAAGAAGACGGAGGACGTACTTGCTACACATTTCTTTTGGCCAAAGATGAGACGGGATGTTGAGCGTTTTATTGCTCGCTGCACTACATGTCAAAAAGCTAAGTCACGACTCAATCCTCATGGTTTATATATGCCTTTGCCTGTACCTAGTGTTCCTTGGGAGGATATATCTATGGACTTTGTTTTAGGTTTACTTCGAACAAAGAAGGGGAGGGATAGCATATTTGTTGTCGTGGATAGATTCTCGAAAATGGCACACTTTATACCATGTCATAAAAGCGATGATGCTGTTAATGTTGCTGATTTGTTCTTTCGTGAAATTATTCGCTTGCATGGTGTGCCAAATACTATTGTTTTAGATCGTGATACTAAATTTCTTAGCCACTTTTGGAGATGTTTATGGGCTAAGTTGGGGACTAAACTGCTTTTTAGTACTACTTGTCACCCCCAAACTGATGGACAAACTGAAGTAGTCAATAGAACATTGTCTACTATGCTTAGGGCTGTTTAGAAGAATAATAAGAAAATGTGGGAGGAATGCTTGCCTCATATTGAATTTGCTTATAATCGTTCATTGCATTCTACTACTAAGATGTGCCCTTTTGAAGTTGTGTATGGTTTCCTACCTCGTGCACCTATTGATTTGTTGCCTCTTCCATCTTCGGAGAAGGTTAATTTTGATGCTAAACAACGTGCTGAATTGATTTTAAAAATGCATGAGTTAACTAAGGAAAACATTGAGCGTATGAATGCTAAATATAAACTTGCTGGAGATAAGGGTAGAAAACATGTTGTGTTTGCACCTGGAGATCTTGTTTGGTTACATTTGCGTAAGGATAGATTTCCTGATTTGCGCAAATCAAAGTTAATGCCACGTGCTGATGGTCCCTTTAAGGTGTTAGAGAAAATAAATGATAATGCATATAAACTTGAGCTGCCTGCAGATTTTGGGGTTAGTCCCACTTTTAACATTGCAGATTTGAAGCCTTATTTGGGTGAGGAAGATGAACTTCCATCGAGGACGACTTCATTTCAAGAAGGGGAGTGATAGAGGCAAAGGTGTCCCGTCTTTCGATGAGATGGTGGATTTCGCTTTGGTGGAAGTCGACTTTGACGATCCGACTACGAACGTGCGAGGACGTCGCGCCTTAGCAATCGCTAAACCAACTCCGAGAGGTTATTGACCACGCCGGAGCACGATCAACCTGACCACGAGGGTCTGTTTCCTGCGAGCAAACGAAGAACAAGCAAGAAACTGAGATTGCAATCTGGATATTGCGAATATAAGATGAAAGCTTTATTGATCAAGGTGGGGTTCTGTGACGCCTTTGTCTGGTCGTTGAACACAAACGAAGTACGCGAAGTTGCAGCTATGGCGAACTTTTAATCTAAACAAAACCCAAAGTCTAAACGATGCCCTAAGGGCTGTATATATGGAGGAAGAGGGGGGAATTTCGTGGCCCTTGGTGGAGGAGTCCGAAATGAACCCTATCTCTTGTTTCCCCACACATACGGACTCTAAAAATAGCCTATACTTATGTATTTCGAAATTACATGGGCCTGGCCCAATAATAAGGTGACGCAGCACCTAAAAGAGCCTCGGGACGAAATTTATGAAGTGGCATCTTGTATATTTCGTCCAAGGCTTCATGCACCCATTATGGTGGCTTCAAAGTCCTGAAATCATCACTTGTAACTCCGTTCTTGTTTCCCTTGCGCATGCCATCATCTCCATGCTTATTCTTGCTCCAATGTTCATCCTTCTCCAAGCTAGGCCCTTCATTTGTAAGCAAAAGAAATGTATCCAATTTAGGCAGCATCATATTCTCATGAACATTAGAATCATTACCAAGAAACGAAAGTACCTGGTAATTTAGTTGGCGTGCACGAGCTCTAGTAATTGGTCCAGTATGTATAGCAGCAGGGGCTGTGGGTGTAACAATTGTATTGATGTCCTCATCAGTAGATCCATCTAGTAGCTTTTCCGTGGGATTTGTTTAGTTAAAAGTTAGCCATTGCAACTTCGTGTACTTCGTTTGTGTCCAACGACCAGACCAAGACCGCTTACGGATCCCCACCTTTATCAATACTTCATATATACTCGCAATATTCAGATTGCTTTTATCATATTCTTGCTTGTTCTTCGATTGCTTGCAGGAATAGACCTTCCTGGTCAGGTTGATTGTGCTCCGGCGTGGTCAATAACCTCTCGGAGTTGGTTTAGCGATTGCTAAGGCGCGACGTCCTCGCACGTCCGTAGTCGGATCGTCAAAGTCGACTTCCACCAAAGCGAAATCCACCATCTCATCGAAAGACGGGACACCATTGCCTCTATCAAGTGGTATCAGTTTTCAGGTTGCTCGGTGAGAATTTCCAGTTTTCCTAGATTAGATTTATTTTCTTACCTATTGTCCAAGAAAAAGCCACACAAAGAAAAAGTTAGATCTGTTCATCCTTTATCCAAGCCAGTCTGAGCCTTTGCAATTTTCTATTCATTGCTTGCATAGTTGAATTATCGGTTGCATCGTCGTGTAAGTTGCTGGTCTTAGCGTCTAGTTCCTTTAGAGTTTCGAGTTCTGTTCACATTAGTTACGCCGCCGCTGCATCATTATCCCTTCCGCTGTCCACCATCCCATCTATTAATTTCCACCACGTGCTACGCACTGTTCATTGTCATAATCATAGTTGAGGTCATTCACATCTTCGCCTGATCCAATCTGCATCTTATCTAGTTTGTCTTGAAAAAAAAAGATAGAGAAAAAAAAAGAGAAAAAAGGAAAAAAAAAGAAAAAGAGAGAGAAGAAAAAGAAAAAAAAGCGTGAGAAAAAAAAGAGAGAAGAAAAAAAAATTGGATCTATCTAGAATCAATCTCGTACCTGAATTCGGATTGGAATCTGTTTTGCGCACTGTTCAGTAAAACAGGTGTATCTTCCTCATACGAAGTCCGTTTTGGCTCCGTGAGTACTCAAATTGAAGCTAGCAACGAGCCGCATCTAAATAGTTGCAGAAGCTAGTTCAATATTTGACACCTCAAAATCGGCTTCTAAATAGGACTTTTTGCCCTCCGAAGTTCGTGAACACAACTTGTTCCAATTTTTCAGGCCAGTTTTAGAATTCTTTGACTCCTCATATCAACTCGGAATTGAGTGATTCTTTTTGCATTGGAAAGCTTGAGTTAGTAGCATTCTTTGAAAGAATTTATCAGAAAATTGTCTCAAACTTTTCAAGAGGAAAGTTGGAGAGAGAGTTGTTGTATATCCTGCTTGGCAGTTGTTTTTCATCATTATCTTCACTGCCGTTGTGATCTTCACTTATATCTTGCTGTCAAGAGCTACTTAGTATCTTTCATTGATGCTAGTTGTGCTACGCCGTGACCTCATTAGTGTTCTAGGCTCGCGTCTCTAGTCCGGTCTAGCCTAGGACCAGCACGGTACCGTCGTTGAGCGTTTATTCAACATTGCATCTTTGAATTGATTATTGCTAATCTTTTGCTACCATATATAGCCAACCCAGCTCCACATATTTCTACACCGTGTATACGTACGCTCCCCTGGCAATCGCTTTACTCAATATTCGGAGTTACTTGACACCGCTGGTTGCCGATAACCGCCTGCTGCATGGTAAGAACTTGTAAGACATTGATATTTGCTTTACTGTGAGTGTTTTACCACCACATCCTAGTAGTTATAGGAACATTATTTTTGGGTTTTGTTTCTTGTTCTACTAATCATGACAGGATCCAGAGTCAATTTATGGGCTTTGTCGATCGCGGGAGACGTGCCACCACCTTTGCAAATACCACAACCGTCACGAGAGGTGCACAAACATCCAAATGCACATGATCAGGTTAATGTATCTATACCACCATTTAATGGCCGTTTTAAACCTGCTTTATATATTGAATGGGAGTTCGACATAAAAAATATATTTCCTTCCCATAATTTCAATGAACATAAAAAGGTTAAGGTTGCGGTTGGTTCTTTCACTGGTTATGCTTTGGTTTGGTGGAGTGAATATTGTCGGTTACACCCTGATTATATACCTACTACTTGGGATGATTTGAAACTTGCCATGCGACATACTTTCGTCCCTGCTTATTATACTCGTGACATGATTAAGAAGTTGCAACACTTAAAACAAGGTAGTGAAACTGTAACAAAATATTATGATGATTTACAAACTACCTTGTTGCATTCCTCTTTAGAAGAAAGTGAAGATGATTTTATGGATAGATTTTGGGGAGGATTAAACCGTGATATTCAAGAGATGCTAATTCATGAAGAATGTTATCCTATGGACCATTTGTTTCATCTTGCTTGCAAAGCTGAACAGGAAATAAAACGACGTGTTGGCCACGAGGAGAACAAGCGCACGATGCACATTCCAAGAGTTGATATGATTGTTCCTTCAACTACTAGGCATACTATGACAACCACATCCGTTGTTGTCAGGACTACATCACCTCCACCATGTGACACATCGCCCCCGAGAGTGGCTACATCATCTGAGTTGATCATAAGAGGTAATGACATAGGTACTGATCTTCCATCTCTACATGAGAATGATGAATGCCTTGTCAATTTGAATGCACCATCTGATGAGCTACCCACTACTTTGATCACACCACCTATTTTAGAGGACTACGTTGATAATTTGACTTTGCCATGTGATCAAACAACTGAAATACCAACAATTTTGAGTGCACCCATTGAATTAACTATTGATGCAAAAGAACCAATGTTTAATCATTTTGATATGACCTCTAATCTTGGTGATGATTCTGTGTTGAATGACTTATTGCATGTTTGCTTATGTAAGCATGTTGTAGCATGTAAATTTGATGCAAGTAAGGTTTATTCACCAATGTTGGGATGGTTTAATGATGAACATTGTCAATCTTTTGAAATGAATAAGAGCTTCACTTATATGTGCAAACTGAGTTGCAATATTTTCATGCCTTCTACTTCTTGTGCTAATTTTTTGGCTTTAGATTTTATGAACTATGCAAGTTACTCATCTATTCATGTGTCATATATGCAAAAATCAAGGGAAGTAAAAATGGATGACATATACATATACAACATGTACACCTTGTCTCTTTTGTTAGCCACATTTCAGATTAAGTAACTCCGAGGACGGCTTTATTTTTAAGAAGGGGAGGATGATGAGGACATGACTACCTTGGATATGACCAAAAATATTGCATATATGCATATTTGTCAGGTGATTTCTAGTGCAAACTATTCAATAATCTATTTATGTTATCCAGAACAAAAATACTTCACACACTTTTGTGTTTTGTCTAATTGCAGGTGTATGGGACATTTGTACAATCCACATATGAAGATAAGGAAGAAAGAGATGTTTATTTGCTGTCCAAAAAGTTCTCTCACGTCACTTTTGGCCCAAGAGAAGATAGAGTCCAAGTCTCTCACGTTCTGGATTCAGATTCGGACTGCACAGACACACCTGACTCAAAACGCACACAAGTTTTTCATACGGACTCCGAATTGGGTGATTCTTTTTTTGTTGGAAACTAGATTTCGTGCACTTTCCAACCCAATTGGAATCACCTTCAAATTCATCCGGAGCGTTGAGTTGTGGACGAAACAATCTGATGCTGCAGCATAATCCGAGTCAAACTACAAGTCCAAAGGTGTTACAACTTCGTGTACTTCGTTTGTGTCCAACGACCAGACCAAGACCGCTTACGGATCCCCACCTTTATCAATACTTCATGTATACTCGCAATATTCAGATTGCTTTTATCATATTCTTGCTTGTTCTTCGATTGCTTGCAGGAATAGACCTTCGTGGTCAGGTTGATTGTGCTCCGGCGTGGTCAATAACCTCTCGGAGTTGGTTTAGCGATTGCTAAGGCGCAACGTCCTCGCACGTCCGTAGTCGGATCGTCAAAGTCGACTTCCACCAAAGCGAAATCCACCATCTCATCGAAAGACGGGACACCATTGCCTCTATCAGTAGGCGAAGATGCCGTACGTCCGGAGGCGAAGATGCCTTGAGAACACTTGGCGAAGATGCCGAAGTGGTTGATGTAGCCGTAGCGCCGTCTTGGTGGTGGTCGTCTCGCGGTCTTCTTTTGTGCTCTTGAAGCTTGGACTTGGCGTGAAGTAGGTCTTGTTGGGACTTGTGCATTTGCGCTTGTGGAGCATCTTCTTGATGATGATGTCGTTGTCGTGCTTGAGCTCGTAGTAGATGTCGTTCGTCGTCGTCATGCGCATGTTGCTTGGAGGTGACTTGGCCTTCATGACGATGTGGATCGTGAACGTGATGATGATCGCCATGTAGATGTGGACGAGGACGATTTGCACTTTCATCTTTTTCATGCTCCGAAGACTTGTGGCTTGAACGTCGTTGTCTTGAGGATGATGAAGTGGAAGAAGACTTGATCAAGGCCCGAATCTCTTCCATCCTCGCATCTTGCTCCTCCTTTTGTGCGGCAAGCTTGTTTTCGATGTAGTCCCTTTTCCTTGTTTCGGAGTGGAAAATGTCGATGGAGATGTTCTCAATGCGCTCTTGCAATCTTGATTGTGCGCCTTGCATTTGCCGTTGTAGATCGAAGATGGACGCTTTGGAGATGAAGTTGTTCACGCCGTCGTTGTTGTCGTAGACCGGAGAGGAAATGCCTTGCCTATCCATCATAAGACTCAAGAAAATATGAGTGGGAGAAAGAGAAGAACTAATACCAATGTACCTTTGACCAAAGTTGAAGATGAATCAAGTTCACTCAAATGTGGACAATGAAATAGCACTATTGGTACCGATCCTTGTCGATTCTCACACCTACACAAGTAAAGCTTATAGTGGGGCTCGGTGAGGATAGTGGCACAAAAATGTGATGCAAAATGTTAGCAAGAGTCAATAATGTTGAAAAAGATTCACAAATTCGCAAGTGAAACAAATGGACCAATAGCAATGAAAGGTACACGGAAACACACACACGAATAGATAAATGGGGTCGTGCAACCAAGGAATGAGCTCAAAATGTGGAATCCACCAAAACGCTCGTGTTGCACAACTCAAGAGAGACGCTAGCACGATTGCTCAATAGGCGGATACGACACTTGTGCACAACCTATAAGATGCAAAATGGATAAACTTCTATCCCAAGTATGCTATGTATGTATGGTTCCCGGTATTTCTCTCAAGCATGATATCATATGATGTAGATTTGACAATCTTATGTGCAATGGGGTATGATGCTATGGCACTTGCTCACGAGCTCTTTGCTCTCTTTTTGCTTAAAAGCTTTTTCTCTTTTTTTTCTATGGCCAATTTGCACAATGCACAAACCAAGATAGCAATTGTGTATATGCGGGAACAAACTTGAGGCACAATGGATGATATGATACCAAGATGATATGGTATGTATGCAATGGATGGTGTAGACCACTAATGTGCACAAGTCACGTTGCCGGCAATACTCAAATGGCTAGTCTCGATAGGCAAGTAACGCAAAAGTAAGGCTAGGGGTTCTGATGAGGACATGACTACCTTGTAT
Source organism: Triticum dicoccoides (assembly GCF_002162155.2). Taxonomy (NCBI): domain Eukaryota; kingdom Viridiplantae; phylum Streptophyta; class Magnoliopsida; order Poales; family Poaceae; genus Triticum; species Triticum dicoccoides. Next base: position 23,152 of record NW_021199018.1, read on the forward strand.
ATGACCAAAAATATTGCATATTTGCATATTTGTCAGGTGATTTGTAGTGCAAACTATTCAATAATCTATTTATGTTATCCAGAACAAAAATACTTCACACACTTTTGTGTTTTGTCTAATTGCAGGTGTATGGGACATTTGTACAATCCACATATGAAGATAAGGAAGAAAAGAGATGTTTATTTTCTGTCCAAAAAGTTCTCTCACGTCACTTTTGGCCCAAGAGAAGATAGAGTCCAAGTCTCTCACGTTCTGGATTCAGATTCGGACTGCACAGACATACCTGACTCAAAACACACACAAGTTTTTCATACGGACTCCGAATTGGGTGATTCTTTTTTTCTTGGAAACTATATTCCGTGCACTTTCCAATCCAATTGGAATCACCTTCAAATTCGTCCGGAGCGTTGAGTTGTGGACGAAACAATCTGATGCTGCAGCAGAATCCGAGTCAAACTACAAGTCCAAAGGTGTTACATCACCTCCACTTGGGCCCATTGGCCTTGTACGACCTAGATTTAGTTTTAGGCTGCCTTGGACGTCTTCCCACCTCCTTGGCCGCCAGCCCTTGCTTCTATATAAGTAGATCCATCTAGTAGCTTTTCCGGGGGATTTGTTTAGTTAAAAGTTAGCCATTGCAACTTCGTGTACTTCGTTTGTGTCCAACGACCAGACCAAGACCGCTTACGGATCCCCACCATTATCAATACCTCATATATATTTGCAATATTCAGATTGCTTTATCATATTCTTGCTCGTTCTTCGATTGCTTGCAGGAATAGACCTTTGTGGTCAGGCTGACCGTGCTTCCGGCATCGTCAGTAACCTCAGGAGATTGGTTTAGCGATTGCTAAGGCGCAACGTTGTGCACGTTTGTAGTCGGATCGTCAAAGTCGTCTCCACCAAATCGATAGTTATCATCTCATCGAAAGATCGGGACACCCTCGCCTCTATCAAGTGGTATCAGTTTTCAGGTTGCTCGGTGAGAATTTCCAGTTTTCCTAGATTAGATTTATTTTCTTACCTATTGTCCAAGAAAAAGCCACAAAAAAGAGTTAGATCTATTCATCCTTTATCCAAGCCAGTCTGAGCCTTTGCAATTTTCTATTCATTGCTTGCATAGTTGAATTATCGGTTGCATCGTCGTGTCAGTTGCTGGTCTTAGCGTCTAGTTCCTTTAGAGTTTCGAGTTCTGTTCACATTAGTCACGCCGCCGCTGCATCATTATTCCTTCCGCTGTCCATCATCCCATCTA
>NW_021199018.1:25481-31991 GCF_002162155.2 Triticum dicoccoides
ACCACCATTTAATGGCCGTTTTAAACCTGCTTTATATATTGAATGGGAGTTCGACATAAAAAATATATTTGCTTCCCATAATTTCGATGAACATAAAAAGGTTAAGGTTGCGGTTGGTTCTTTCACTGGTTATGCTTTGGTTTGGTGGAGTGAATATTGTCGGTTACACCCTGATTATATACCTACTACTTGGGATGATTTGAAACTTGCCATGCGACATACTTTCGTCCCTGCTTATTATACTCGTGACATGATTAAGAAGTTGCAACACTTAAAACAAGGTAGTGAAACTGTAACAAAATATTATGATGATTTACAAACTACCTTGTTGCATTCTTCTTTAGAAGAAAGTGAAGATGATTTTATGGATAGATTTTGGGGAGGATTAAACCGTGATATTCAAGAGATACTAATTCATGAAGAGTGTTATCCTATGGACCATTTGTTTCATCTTGCTTGCAAAGCTGAACAGGAAATAAAACGACGTGTTGGCCACGAGGAGAACAAGCGCACGGTGCACATTCCAAGAGTTGATATGATTTTTCCTTCAACTACTAGGCATACTATGACAACCACATCCGTTGTTGTCAGGACTACATCACCTCCACCATGTGACACATCGCCCCCGAGAGTGGCTACATCATCTGAGTTGATCATAAGAGGTAATGACAAAGGTACTAATCTTCCATCTTTACATGAGAATGATGAATGCCTTGTCAATTTGAATGCACCATCTGATGAGCTACCCACTACTTTGATCACACCACCTATTTTAGAGGACTACGTTGATAATTTGACTTTGCCATGTGATCAAACAACTGAAATACCAACAATTTTGAGTGCACCCATTGAATTAACTATTGATGCAAAAGAACCAATGTTTAATCATTTTGATATGACCTCTAATCTTGGTGATGATTCTGTGTTAAATGACTTATTGCATGTTTGCTTATTTAAGCATGTTGTAGCATGTAAATTTGATGCAAGTAAGGTTTATTCACCAATGTTGGGATGGTTTAATGATGAACATTGTCAATCTTTTGAAATGAATAAGAGCTTCACTTATATGTGCAAACTGAGTTGCAATATTTTCATGCCTTCTACTTCTTGTGCTATTTTTTTGGCTTTAGATTTTATGAACTATGCAAGTTACTCATCTATTCATGTGTCATATATGCAAAAATCAAGGGAAGTAAAAATGGATGACATATACATATACAACATGTACACCTTGTCTCTTTTGTTAGCCACATTTCAGATTAAGCAACGCCGAGGACGGCTTTATTTTCAAGAAGGGGAGGATGATGAGGACATGACTACCTTGTATATGACCCAAAATATTGCATATATGCATATTTGTCAGGTGATTTCTAGTGCAAACTATTCAATAATCTATTTATGTTATCCAGAACAAAAATACTTCACACACTTTTGTGTTTTGTCTAATTGCAGGTGTATGGGACATTTGTACAATCCACATGAAGATAAGGAAGAAAGAGATGTTTATTTGCTGTCCAAAAAGTTCTCTCACGTCACTTTTGGCCCAAGAGAAGATAGAGTCCAAGTCTCTCACGTTCTGGATTCAGATTCGGACTGCACAGACATACCTGACTCAAAACGCACACAAGTTTTTCATACGGACTCCGAATTGGGTGATTCTTTTTTTGTTGGAAACTAGATTTCGTGCACTTTCCAACCCAATTGGAATCACCTTCAAATTCGTCCGGAGCGTTGAGTTGTGGACGAAACAATCTGATGCTGTAGCAGAATCCGAGTCAAACTACAAGTCCAAAGGTGTTACATCACCTCCACTTGGGCCCATTGGCCTTGTACGACCTAGATTTAGTTTTAGGCTGCCTTGGGACGTCCTCCCACCTCCTTGGCCGCCACCCCTTGCTCCTATATAAGTAGATCCATCTAGTAGCTTTTTCCTGGGGATTTGTTTAGTTAAAAGTTAGCCATTGCAACTTCGTGTACTTCGTTTGTGTCCAACGACCAAACCAAGACCGCTTACGGATCCCCACCATTATCAATACCTCATATATATTTGCAATATTCAGATTGCTTTATCATATTCTTGCTCGTTCTTCGATTGCTTGCAGGAATAGACCTTCGTGGTCAGGCTGACCGTGCTTCCGGCATCGTCATTAACCTCAGGAGATTGGTTTAGCGATTGCTAAGGCGCAACATCGTGCACGTTTGTAGTCGGATCGTCAAAGTCGTCTCCACCAAATCGATAGTTATCATCTCATTGAAAGATCGGGACACCCTCGCCTCTATCATCAAGAGATACTAATTCATGAAGAGTGTTATCCTATGGACCATTTGTTTCATCTTGCTTGCAAAGCTGAACAGGAAATAAAACGACGTGTTGGCCACGAGGAGAACAAGCGCACGGTGCACATTCCAAGAGTTGATATGATTGTTCCTTCAACTACTAGGCATACTATGACAACCACATCCGTTGTTGTCAGGACTACATCACCTCCACCATGTGATACATCGCCCCCGAGAGTGGCTACATCATCTGAGTTGATCATAAGAGGTAATGACAAAGGTACTGATCTTCCATCTCTACATGAGAATGATGAATGCCTTGTCAATTTGAATGCACCATCTGATGAGCTACCCACTACTTTGATCACACCACCTATTTTAGAGGACTACGTTGATAATTTGACTTTGCCATGTGATCAAACAACTGAAATACCAACAATTTTAAGTGCACCCATTGAATTAACTATTGATGCAAAAGAACCAATGTTTAATCATTTTGATATGACCTCTAATCTTGGTGATGATTCTGTGTTGAATGACTTATTGCATGTTTGCTTATTTAAGCATGTTGTAGCATGTAAATTTGATGCAAGTAAGGTTTATTCACCAATGTTGGGATGGTTTAATGATGAACATTGTCAATCTTTTGAAATGAATAAGAGCTTCACTTATATGTGCAAACTAAGTTGCAATATTTTCATGCCTTCTACTTCTTGTGCTAATTTTTTGGCTTTAGATTTTATGAGCTATGCAAGTTACTCATCTATTCATGTGTCATATATGCAAAAATCAAGGGAAGTAAAAATGGATGACATATACATATACAACATGTACACCTTGTCTCTTTTGTTAGCCACATTTCAGATTAAGCAACGCCGAGGACGGCTTTATTTTCAAGAAGGGGAGGATGATGAGGACATGACTACCTTGTATATGACCAAAAATATTGCATATTTGCATATTTGTCAGGTGATTTGTAGTGCAAACTATTCAATAATCTATTTATGTTATCCAGAACAAAAATACTTCACACACTTTTGTGTTTTGTCTAATTGCAGGTGTATGGGACATTTGTACAATCCACATATGAAGATAAGGAAGAAAAGAGATGTTTATTTGCTGTCCAAAAAGTTCTCTCACGTCACTTTTGGCCCAAGAGAAGATAGAGTCCAAGTCTCTCACGTTCTGGATTCAGATTCGGACTGCACAGACATACCTGACTCAAAACGCACACAAGTTTTTCATACGGACTCCGAATTGGGTGATTCTTTTTTTCTTGGAAACTATATTCCGTGCACTTTCCAATCCAATTGGAATCACCTTCAAATTCGTCCGGAGCGTTGAGTTGTGGACGAAACAATCTGATGCTGCAGCAGAATCCGAGTCAAACTACAAGTCCAAAGGTGTTACATCACCTCCACTTGGGCCCATTGGCCTTGTACGACCTAGATTTAGTTTTAGGCTGCCTTGGACGTCTTCCCACCTCCTTGGCCGCCACCCCTTGCTTCTATATAAGTAGATCCATCTAGTAGCTTTTCCGGGGGATTTGTTTAGTTAAAAGTTAGCCATTGCAACTTCGTGTACTTCGTTTGTGTCCAACGACCAGACCAAGACCGCTTACGGATCCCCACCATTATCAATACCTCATATATATTTGCAATATTCAGATTGCTTTATCATATTCTTGCTCGTTCTTCGATTGCTTGCAGGAATAGACCTTCGTGGTCAGGCTGACCGTGCTTCCGGCATCGTCAGTAACCTCAGGAGATTGGTTTAGCGATTGCTAAGGCGCAACGTTGTGCACGTTTGTAGTCGGATCGTCAAAGTCGTCTCCACAAAATCGATAGTTATCATCTCATCGAAAGATCGGGACACCCTCGCCTCTATCAGGTTAACAATGCAATGGCAAGGGAATATACAAAGGTGTCGTCGAGGTTACCGTCCTTTGCGATGATGAGTGGCGGTGTTCTTGGTGTAGATACCAAGATGATGGAGACTCGTCCCTAAGTAGCCGAAACACCTTAGGAAACGGAAAAACCGCAAACTCAAAATCTCAAATGACAAATGTCAAAATGGTGGTAGTAGAGAGCGGTGGTGGTTTGCACTTGGCAATGCGGAGGTGGGATGACGGGCTATACACGTGTCAAAGTTGAAGTTGCCGTCCCTAAGTAGCCGAAACACCTTAGGAGACACAAGCCACAACTCGAACAAGCTCAAACAATAATTGGGTTAAGTTGGGTTGTCGGAAGTGTATGGCGGGCAAGGTTATGTGGAAGTGGTGGTGGTGGTTGATGAAGAAGCAATCGTCCCTAAGTAGCCGAAACACCTTAGGAGACTCGAATCACTACTCAAGCAACCACTAATGCTATGGGGAACAAAATTGGTTAGGTTGCGGAAGTCGGTGGTGGCTATGCGGATGATATGGTGGAAGGCCTAGGCAAACTTGCCAAATTTTCAGAACTTTGATGGATTCAAATGGTGGTGGTAGTATTTTTATGGGATGGGGGACGTCAATAGCTTCAAAACGAGCTAAAGAACGTCAAAAACGGACTCCGGATGAATTAGTTATGGACAAAACGGTGAAATGGGAAAATCTGAAATCCCAGGGGCCGGATGTTCGGGGTTGAGCCCGGATTTCCGGGGCTGTCTGTCCAGAACCGAGCAGATTTGGCGCTCCAGGAGCCGGATGTCCGGCTTGGGGCCCGGATGTCCGGCCCGATGGCCCGGATGTCCGGCCTGAGGCCCGGATTTCCGGGACCTGATGTCCAGAACCGGGCGCGAAATTGCGCTCCAGGAGCCGGATGTCCGGGCTATTGGCCGGATCTCCGGGCTGGCCAGATGTCCGGGGGTCGGGCCGGATGTCCGGGCTCCAAATCCGAGGATGAACTCGTGAAACTCGATTTTGGGGCGGAAAATTGAGATTTCGGGGGCAAAATTGCGGAGATTTCGTGGATGGGAAGTGGGGAAACTTGGGGAGATGCTAGATCCACTTGAAACCAAGCAAATCCATGGATCAAAATCAACAAAACATCATCAAACCAACAAATCACAAAAAAATTGGGGGCTATTTTTGGTGGGGATTTTCGGATTTAGGATGAAATCAACAAAATCAAGCTAGAAAAAGAGGGGTAGGGGCTCCAAAAATATGATCAACCTGGCTCATGATACCATAATGATGTAGAGTGGAACCCTATAGCGTCGATCTTTCATGTTTGGAGTGGATCCTACGGGGGGAATCACGAAGAACACGCGGAAGTACAAGGGAAAACACGGGGAAAACGAGAGAGAATCACTCAACCAACAAGGAATCGATCACACAAGTTCTAGATCACCACACACATAAGGTAACACATGGTTCACAATCAACAAAGGGAAAGGATACAACGGAACCGTTCTTCTCCAAGAGGAGGCCTTGATGTTCTTCCCTAAAGAGGGGTCTTGAATCCGCTTGGGGATCTTCTCCGGAGAGGTCGTGATCTCCGAGGAGAAGTATCCAAGTGGATGAGCAAAGGCTCTCACACAAAATGATGAGGACATCAATACAATTGTTACACCCACAGCCCCTGCTGCTATACATACTGGACCAATTACTAGAGCTCGTGCACGCCAACTAAATTACCAGGTACTTTCGTTTCTTGGTAATGATTCTAATGTTCATGAGAATATGATGCTGCCTAAATTGGATACATTTGTTTTGCTTACAAATGAAGGGCCTAGCTTGGAGAAGGATGAACATTGGAGCAAGAACAAGCATGGAGATGATGGCATGCGCAAGGGGAACAAAAACGGAGTTACAAGTGATGATTTCAGGACTTTGAAGCCACCATAATGGGTGCGTGAAGCCTTGGACGAAATATACAAGATGCCACTTCATAAATTTCGTCCCGAGGCTATTTTAGGTGCTGCGTCACCTTATTATTGGGCCAGGCCCATGTAATTTCGAAATACATAAGTATAGGCTATTTTTAGAGTCCGTATGTGTGGGGAAACAAGAGATAGGGTTGATTTCGGACCCCTCCACCAAGGGCCACGAAATTCCCCCCTCTTCCTCCATATATACAGCCCTTAGGGCATCGTTTAGACTTTGGGTTTTGTTTAGATTAAAAGTTCGCCATAGCTGCAACTTCGCGTACTTCGTTTGTGTTCAACGACCAGACAAAGGCGTCACAGAACCCCACCTTGATCAATAAAGCTTTCATCTTATATTCGCAATATCCAGATTGCAATCTTAGT
>NW_021199019.1:0-3324 GCF_002162155.2 Triticum dicoccoides
CCGATCGACTTCTTTCGCCTATATAACCCTACGTACCCTAAAACCATCAGAAATCAAGATAGATCGGGAGTTCCGCCGCCGCAAGCCTTTGTAGCCACCAAAAACCTCCCGGGAGCCCGTTCCGGCAACCTGCCGGAGGGGGAATCCTTCACCGGTGGCCATGTTCATCATCCCGGTGCTCTCCATGACGAGGAGGGAGTAGTTCACCCTCGGGGCTGAGGGTATGTACCAATAGCTATGTGTTTGATCTCTCTCTCTCTCTCGTGTTCCCTCTATGGCACGATCTTGATGTATCGCAAACTTTGCTATTATAGTTGGATCTTATGATGTTTCTCCCCCTCTACTCTCTTGTGATGAATTGAGTTTCCCTCTTGAAGTTATCTTATTGGATTGAGTCTTTATGATGAGAACACTTGATGTATGTCTTGTCGTGTTTATCTATTGTGACAATGGGATATCACGTGCCTCTTGATGTATGTTTTGGTGACAAACTTGCGGGTTCCGCCCGTGAACCTATGCATAGGGGTTGGCACACATTTTCTGACTCTCCAGTAGAAACTTTGGGGCACTCTTTGAAGTACTTTTGTTGGTTGAATAGATGAATCTGAGATTGTGTAATGCATATCGTATAATCATGCCCACATATACTTGAGGTGACAATGGAGTATCTAGGTGACATTATGGTTTTGGTTGATTTTTGTCTTAAGGTGTTATTCTAGTACAAACTCTTTTATAGATTGATCCGAAAGAATAACTTTGAGGTGGTTTTTGTCGTATAATTAACACGTCAGATGTCCTTAGTGTCAGGACTTAGTCGCGAGGCCAACGCATCTATGTGGTAGCTTGAGAGGGGTTGATCGGGACGAGAGACGCAACACGCAAGACAAGGATTTAGACAGCTTTGGGCCACGGGAAACATCATCCAGAATAGCCCTACATGTTGTTTGAGGCTAGGTCTCATTATGCTCATGAGAAGAGTCGTCGTAAGCCGGCTCCCCCTTTGTGTCTAGCCCTAGATATTGTTTCTTGTTGCTTCTCCCTCTTTGGGGAGCCCTGCCCCTCCTTATATAAGTTAGAGGGGCGGGTTACATGTAGAGTCCAAATAGGATTAGGACTAGCCTATCTTGTACTACAAGCCGGATACAAGTCCGGGTCTTGATTCCTTGTAAGGGAGATATTCCTCACGCCTTTCCTCTTAAGTCGGCCTATCATAACGTAAGCCGCCCTTCTGGGCCTTGAGCCTCCTGGGCCCCTGGGTCTTGTCGCTCCTCTGATCCGCTTGCCAGGTCACCCATAAGTCGCCAGGATCAGGTGGGTCACTTAGTGTGTCGTCCAGTCAGGGCGGGTCATCAGTGAGTCGCCAAGTCCGGCCGGGTTATACTTCCGGCTGGGTTACAGCGCGGGGTATATCCCCGACATTAGCCCCCAAGTTTAGCTTGGATTTATCCATGGTAGACTTATGCTGCAAAATAAACACAAGAACAAATTTGATAGGTTGTCCTCCGGGTTAATAATTCTTGTAAACCGACACTTGATCATCCTTAAGTCCTTGTCATTTCCTTCTTCTAGAAAATCCGGGTCAATAAACCATCTTCATACTCAAATTGCTGACGTTGGTGTCTCATAGAGAAATATTGTGAAGAATAATCCACTTGAGTCTGCTTCCAAAGAACCGGCTTAAGAAATATTGGTCTTGAAATACTCATATGATATTCAGCCGGTTTGAAAATATAGAACTTGCCGATCTCTGACTTCTAAAATCACCGGGTTATAAAAACTGATAATTCCTGGTCATGATTGTTTCCAACGCTGGTTCATGACTGTTGCAGACACCGGGTCATAATGATTGGTGATGCCGGGTCAATCTGGTTTGCTCAAAACTGAAAACTGGAAGATATTTCTCCCTTATATCCATATTACCTGTAGCCCCCAAGTCTTAAGAGGAGAACATAGTGATAGCTTAAGACTTGCTCCAATATAAGTGTTGCAACCAAAGAAGAAATCCAGTTTGTTCATCTCAATCATTAGTCATAAACTGAATATTCCACATAGGTAGCCCCCAAGTTCCGGGTTGTCATGCTTGCAGCAACCTGGGACTTGTAATTGCCTTATGCTCATAAAAACTTCAACCAATGTAACTTCCAAGGGCCGAGTCATTATGCAATAATGAGCAGGGACTTTATAAATATGATCATGTAGATTTGAACAGCAACATTTAGCCCCCAAGGGCCGGCTCAGTAAGATAATATTGAGCTGGTACTTTATATATACTTCTTTGAAAAGAACATCATATAATGTAACCCCCATCATGGGGCGTGACCCCACGTCCACAAGGTTGAGAGCTTTGTGCTTTACCAACTGAGCAGTGGATCTCTTCAATAATAGATGAAAATTTGTGTACCTTGAATTGTTGACAGGAGCAATTGGTAGCCCCCAAGGGCCGGCTCATTACAATGTGATGAGTCGGGTCTTCAATAACCCGGTACGAAAACCTCAATCATTCAAATATCATCATGAAAATCCAGCCAGTTTTGGCTATTAAAAATTTAAATACCTCATCAGTTGATAAGTAAACCCAGAGTTTTAAATACCCGGCGGCTCTTGGCCAACGACGATTTAATTCTCCTTCATTGTAAACCGGAATTTTTATAACCCGACGGCTTATAGCCTTTGAGAAAAATCCAGAACGGATAATTATTTTGAAGCATCAAGTTTGGTAATGAACTTGAACTTAATCATTTATATGTCATATTCCGACAAATCCTGCAAAGAGTTTAAACAACATATGCCCTGGCGACTTAACGTTAAAAGCCAGGGCGGGTAACCACCCAAATGTAGTCTTATCCTGCACACAAGTAGATCACAAGATCCCTAAGATCCTTTGAATGATACCGCCGGTTTATGTGACCCGGACAGTGAAGTTGATAACTCAACTCTGTAAGAGCTGGCACATATGATATTTGTGACAACTCAAATATTTGCGCCGTCCGTGAGGGGGGCACACCCCGGAAACGCGTGCGGCCTCTTCGGACATGCCACCACACCACCCCGCATGTATGAGGGCCCGGTGCGACGCTCCGGTGGCATTGCTACCCCCTAGTGCCCCCGTCCCGCCTAACCCTGTAGCATTTGACCACGCGATCTAGCCCTTTGACTTTGCACGGACGGGCTTTGACCAGTGGACCTCCCCACCCGGTTGTGTTAGGTCAGCCCATAGGAACACTCTGGAGCAACATCCGGGCAGACCCACAGCAAGATCCCCTCCGTGTAGACCCGACGCGTCCGTTTCCCCCCTCCAGGTGCCGGCGGCGGCACCGTCCGTGA
>NW_021199020.1:0-2450 GCF_002162155.2 Triticum dicoccoides
GGCCCGGTGTTTGTGGCCGGTTTGGGGGCGGCCGACTGTAGATGCTCTTATATTCAGAAAAAAAAAACTAAACCTGCACGTACACCGACAAGTCGAGCCCACCGCCACCATTGCGATTCGCGAGTTGCGACGGGAGGACTGGGATAAGCCACGCCACTCCTCCTGTTCTGCGTCGTTTCTCCGTCGAAAAATCCCACACCAAAGCAAAACCCCAATGCCCGAGCCGGCGGCGGCGCCCGCCGGGATCGACCCGCGCAGCGGATTCTGCGCTGCCACGCGGATCTTCCACAGCTTGCGCTCCAGTTCAGCGGGCTCGCTGCCGCCGGAGTCGCTCCCGGTCACGGCCGCGGCCTACGCCTTCTCGCTCCTCGCCTCCGCGCTCCCCGGCCGCCCCGCGCTTGTCGACGCCGCCACAGGCATTGCCGTCTCCTACCCGTCCTTCATCGCCTCCGTCCGTTCCCTCGCAGGCGGCCTCTGGTCCTCCCTCGGCCTCCGCCCCGGGGACGTCGCCTTCGTCGTCGCGCCCTCGCGCCTCAAGGTCCCCGTGCTCCACTTCGCGCTCATGTCCATCGGCGCCGTCGTGTCCCCCGCAAACCCGGCCTCAACCCCCGAGGAGTACGCGCACCAGGTCGCCCTCTCCAGGCCCGTCGTCGCGTTCGCCGCCCCCGAGGTGGCCGAGAAGCTGCCCGCGTCCGTCAGTTGCGTAGTCCTCGAGTCAGACGCATAGTTGCCGGGAACGCGGAACGGTGCCGCGTCCCTCGTTCCGGGGTCGTCGACCCGAATCGAGGGTCGGGGTCGAGGCGCGGGACGAAGCGATTCATGGCGGGAACGCGTCCCCAATTCAGGAACAATACTAGGAGGCTTGATTCATCTAGAGTTGGAGATCGAAACTTAAAGACTTACCTGGCATCCGCGACGTCCTCCAAATGGCCCCGAAGCTAGTAGTGGAGCGGCGCTGCTGGGTCCTCCACGGTCGCCTAACCTGACACGGATGTATGATCCTGCCGTGGTTGTCGACGGCGGCGGCGGCGCAGGCTCACGTACTGTTGGTTGTTGCTGGGGTCGTCAGGGTACTGTTGTCGTCGTGTTGATAATCATCGGGATTGTTTTGGGGGAAATTAATGATACTGTCGGATTGTATACTAGCTAACCGCAATTTAATTGGATTGTTTCTAATTATATATGTAGGTCAAGTAGTAAATGATTGTTCCCTTATTATAGCTAGAATTAAGGCATGTAATTAGGCAACGGGTAAATAACCCACCATATTTCGTTCTCGTCCCATCCTCGTTCCGGGGTCATCGTCCCCGAATTTTTTGGGTCGCGTTCCGCCTATCGATCCATCGTTCGGAAGATGTATACCCCTAACGTTCCCTAATATTTGCTACCTAGCGATCCTCGTTCCTCGTTCCCGTCCCTCGACTCCATCGACCCGGGAACCTGGCAACTATGGTCAGACGCGTACGAGACGCTTGCCTCCGTGGGAGCGGGGGCGGCTCCTCCGCCGGTGGTGGTGAAGCAGTCGGACACGGCGGCCGTGCTCTACTCGTCGGGAACGACTGGCCGGGTGAAGGCCGTCGCCATCACGCACCGCAACCTCACCGCACTGATGTGCACGCACGCCGAGAACCGGAAGAGGGTGGCCGCGGAGGCCACCGAGGCGGGCGAGGAGCCGCCGCCACCGGCCGTCACGCTGCTCCCGCTCCCCCTGTTCCACGTCTTCGGGTTCATGATGGTCCTGCGCTCCGTGTCCATGGGGGACACGGCCGTGCTCATGGAGCGCTTCGAGTTCGGTGCAGTGCTGCGCGCGATAGAGCGGTACCGTGTCACGCTGCTGCCCGCGGCGCCGCCCGTCCTGGTGGCCATGATCAAGTCCGAGGAGGCGCGCCGCCACGACCTCTCCTCGCTCCTCGTCATCGCCGTCGGCGGCGCACCCCTTGGCCGCGAGGTCGCCGAGCGCTTCGCCGCTGTCTTCCCCAGCGTCCAGATTGTTCAGGTTAAGCATCAGATTCCATTCAGGCTGCAGAATACTACTGAATCTTCTGTGGGCAATGAAGATTGCTTTGTCTGATCTAGAGAATTCATGTCTGTACGATTTCATTTGTCATAGTACAGGGCTATGGTCTGACGGAATCATCTGGCTCTGTGGCCGCGACGATAGGGCCGGAAGAGTCCATGGCGTACGGCTCCGTCGGCAAGCTCGCGTCGCACTTGCAGGGGAAGATAGTCGTTCCGGCCACCGGTGAGGCGCTCGGGCCGGGCCAGCGCGGCGAGCTCTGGATCAGGGGGCCACTTGTCATGAAAGGTGAGCCCTGCGCAGCAGTAACTTGGTCATTGCTCTGGACACTAAGCACGCGTTTGACCTTTGTCACTTGTCAGGTTAGATGGTGGCTTGATTTGTTTACTGCTAGTTTGTGTTTAGACTTTAGATTAGACTGTGCACGTGAAAA